>NW_023416781.1:0-68937 GCF_012460135.2 Molothrus ater | reverse complement strand
AAAGGGGGATTTGGACCTCAATTCAAACCCTTGCAAAGGAGGGACACCAGCGCTGTCCCCTCCATTTAAACCTTAGGATGATGAAAATGGGCTGGCTGCCTTCAAATCAAACCCCTCAGATGACAACAATACTTTGCCCATTCCCGTTCAATGGAACGCAGGGATTCCCTGTCACCCCTGGGTGGGATACCCCTAACAGCCGGGAAAAGGCAGGTTTTCCTTCCATCAACACCCTTCGAACGCAGGTGAAGGCGGATCCCTCCCAGTTCGAACACAGACAATATTAGGAGAGTAGCTGCTTGCCTCTCCTTCTTTTGTCTTCACAAGCTCCGTTTTTGGTCCTGGGGAACCGGGGAGGGGGACTGCCAAGATCAAATCGAAAGGGAAAGGACCAAAGTCCCCGCTCCAAATCACACGCGCTCACCCGTTCGGCTGCTGCTTCCCGGCACAAAGATTCGTCCCTCGGCACCTCCTTGAAGCGATGCTCCGCGTCTCCAAGCGCGCATCCAGGTGTTCGCCCAGACGCTGCGAGAAGCTCTCGCAGTCCTTCCATGAGACAGCCCCGGGAGCCCCCCATGAACCCCTCTTCTCAGCAGCTCCATGCAAAAGGGAGCTGAGGCGAAGCCTCCCCCTAAAATTGCCTCCCCCCCCCCCCCCCCCCCGGCAGGAGCCGGCCCTCATCATCCTCACAGCTCACACCTGGGGCTGCTCCGAGCCCCCATCATCCTCACAGCTCACACTGGCGCTGATGCCACTCTCCAACAGCGCCTCTCCCGTCCAGCACACAGCCCGCTTCTCACAGACACAGAGCCAACAGACATCTGCTCCGGGTGCTGGCTGTTCTTAGTCCGTCTGCTTCCACAATTCAGACACGGACGTGCGCTGATGGCACTGAGGGAAAGCATTCCAGTGCACAAAACTGTCATTCTGGTAGCACGCTTTGAGACGCCTTCAGAAAAAGCAGAATCAGCGCCACCTCCTAAGAGCCCTGCTGAGGAACCCCGCCCTCCTTGGGACACCCAATGCAGCAGAGCTCGAAAAACAAAGGGAAAAGTCAAGCTTGGAGTGGAAAAAGACAATAGAAATACAGCAGCCTTTCAAGAAAGCCTTCACACAGTAATAGTGGGACCCGGTCACATTTCTTCTTTCCTTGCTCTCTGGAATGACATCGATACGAAGTACAAAACCCACACGAAACCCAAGGCAGAGCTGGGATTTTACACGTCTTCCTTTTGGCTCTCGGGATGACAAGCGCCTCTTCCGGGACTGCGACACGATTTGGGCGCTGGCAGAGAACGGAGGCAAAAGGTGCCAGAGAGCCCCTTCTATCGCCTTCAGCCCCTGCAGCTGTTCTGAGGGTTCCAGGGCACAGCTCGGTCCGTTCCTAGATCAAAACCTCACGGCAATATCTTCAGAACTACTACCCATCTCCAGTCGGAACCTTCTACATTCCTGGAAACAAATGAGTGCGTAGAGAGGGTTTCTCCCCGCTGAGTTTAGAGACCAATTCCTATTCTTTAGCAATACCTAGAAAACCGAACGCCTTGCCAGGTTTTAGCATCCTACACCCACTCACCCCTCCCTCCCTGTGCATTTGGTGGCAGCTTTGGGTCCCTCTGGGGGACGGCACCCAGCGTGACCCCCGCCCTCGCCCGCCCCCACCTGCTCCTGCACCGCAGTGGGGCTCCCTCTCCTGGGCACCTTGGGGTGCCCCCAACGGCATCAGAGCCCCGAGTCTTCCCCCCCCCCCCTTTTCCTGACCCCCAAAGAAGGCTCAGAACGAATCCGACTGCCCTGGACAGCAGCGCAGCGCTTCCCCCAAGCCCTTCCCACACGTGCATGGCCCCAGCAAGGGATTCTGCTGCAACAAGAAAGCGGGGGCAGCCCCCAGAAGGCTTGAGGTTCCTGCCCAGCCTCGCTGTCACGGGCCGGGGCAGCAGCGAGAGAGGGAGCGGCACAGACGGCGGGGACGGCCCGGCACAGGGCGGGGGCCGCTCTCAGCGCGATGCCGGCAAAGCCGCAGCTCCGGCGCTCGGCGGGGCTGCTTGAGCGGCACGGGGGGATCCGCCGAGAGCCTCCGGCCCCGCGCGGGGACTCCTGCAAGGGCCCAGGGGGCCGGGCTCCGGCCCTCGGGGCTTTATTCTCCGGCAGCCCGAGCCCCGCGGCTGCGGGGCAAAGAAGGAAAGGGGCACGGGAAGAGAGGAGCGAGAGCAGGGCATGAGAAAGGGCGGCGAGGGAGCTCGGGCTGCGCAGGAAAGCGGGACGGGAAGGGAAAGCCCGGGACGAGGGTACAGGGAGGCTGGGCAGAGGAAGGAGAGAGGGGGAACAGAAGGGAGTAGCGGGCTAGGGACAGGACAGGAAGGAGCCGGGTTTGTGGGGGGAGAGGGAATGGGGGAAAGGGAGCGAGAGAAGGCGAATACGGGGAGAAGGAAGGAGGGCTAGAGAGAGGGACAGGCGGGGAAGCCCCCAGAGCCCCGGCTGCACCCCGAGCCGGCCCGGCGCCTCGCCCTGCCCGGGATGCTGCGCTCGGCGGAGCTCGGCTCGCTCCGGAGACGCTCGGCTCGAGTCGGCTCTTGTCGCCTCAACTCGGCTCTTGGCGCCTGCATTCGCCTCTTCGGCAGAGCTCGCCTCGCTTCGGCCCAACTCCCAGCCGCTCTGTGCCTTCGGCGCGCCTCGGCTCCGCTCGCCCGGTTCGCTCGAGGCCGTCAGGGTCGGCCGCTCTCGCCTTGCTTCGGCCGAGCTCGTGCGATTCCCCCGAAGGCGGCGTCGTTCGGTTGTGTTTTTAGAAATATCTTTCTCTATCGATTGTATCTTTCTATAGTTAGATTTATATTTCTAGAATACTTCTATTAATCCAAATAAAAACCCCATCTCTAACCAAAAAAATACACGAAAACACCTTCTTTTAAACGGTATCGAAATATTTTTATACTTTGTATAGTTATACTCACATTTATATATATGGTTTCTTTTGATGCAATCTATTAATAATTATCTATAATATCTATAAAATTCTAGACATGTATTTAAAGTATTATTTATATTATGTATCGTATCTACTGCTGCAACTGATTTTTTCTTCTAGTTTTAAACTTTATCTGTACGTATTTATGATATATTTCTAGACTTAGATTTCTACCTTCATATTCTTTGTATTTATCATTTTTATCATCAAAACCCTGCCTACTGACAAGTAAAAAAAAACGCTTTCTTTAACGATTTAAAAAATATTTTTATATTTATAATTTTCCTCTTTCTATTTATCATTTGCTCTCTAGTACGTGATAACATACCTGCTCCTGCACCGCAGTGGGGCTCCCTCTCCTGGGCACCTCGGGGTGCCCCCAACGGCATCAGAGCCCCGAGTCTTCACCCCCCTTTTCCTCTAGTTAGAAACTACACTGGAACTTTTTTCTGGAAACAAAGACACGACCTAAATCCTCTCCCCATGTCCTAGACAGATAGATGTTCAGTTCTTAGTTGACTGGGCAGCAGTTTCTTCAATAGAACGAGAAACAATATGGAAACGTTTTAGCTACAAGCAAATAGGCAAATCTGAACAAGGTCCTGGTGGCCAGCCGCTGCAGTTATTTTGAAGCCATTTTTTAAACAATCAAGTACTGATCCCACAAAAAATAAAGCAAAAAGCTGACTACTGGCTAAGAAAGAAGGAAAAATTAACTTTTGACGACAACAACAACATTCCAAGGACACAGGCTTTTTTCCAATCTCATACCTTATTACTACCTCTTGGGAATTCTCATCGTGGATCCCAAAAGGAATAAATCCCTCAGAGTGTCCTAAAGCACCAAGGAGCTACCTACAAGTGAAGGTGGCTACTTTCAGTGCAGACACAGCTGATGACACAGCAGTAGCGCAGTTCTATGCTGCCCAGGGATAATACTGTCTCCTCTTCTCCAGCAGCTGACTCTCTCCTGCCATGGTTTCTGTAAATGCATCAGAGCACGACCTTAAACACAAACAGGCAAGAAAACACCATCAGAAGTCTTTCATTGAGCACTACAAGAAGGGTTCCAAGCAGAGACCAACAGAATTTCAAGGAAGCAGTATGCAATTAAACCACCTCAGACTCGTTCAAGTATCCGGCAGGTAGATGGAACCAAAATGGAACCATTCAGAAACGACAAAGAAAACCTCCCCAAGTATTTATACAGGAGTCCTTAACGTCAGAAATGGGATGACAGGTTATGTTCAGATAAGATGAATGTTTATTTGGATGTAGAAATAAACTTCTCTCATGGTCCTTTGCCAAAAAATAGAACCTACAAGTGAACACCTACACCTGCCTAAAAAGACCTAACGAGCCCCTGGCAGCCACCGGCATCAAAGCACAGGGGATGTTTCTAATCCAGGCTAAGGAGAACAATATCACCTTTTGTTCTCTCCAGTTTGTTTCCTCTGCAGTCCTATTTGCTTCTTATGATTTTTACACTCTCTGTATCTTCTCGGGCAGCGCTGAGTCTGACGACCGGGATACGAGAGTCCTTCCCTGCCCTACGGAGAGAACCAGGAAAAAAAGTTAAAAAAAGAACAGGGCAGTTTGAAGTTAATACTTCCGACGAGAAGCAGCACCTGACAAACAGAGTGAACAAAGCGTGATACCTCCCTGGGGACAGAAGACTTACAAACTCTCCGGGATTTACAATCCTAGTAACCAAGCCCTTCAGCACAGCAGCCAAGTGTCCCATTAGGTGGTGCTGCACCAAAGAATGATCCGAGAGGTTCCAAAGAGTGAAACGCACGTTATTTTCCAAAGACGTAAAATCGTGCAAAATAACAAAACTACAATAGATCTAAACTACAGGGCAAGAGTACAAGTGTTAACTTGAGGAGCTGGAACCATCCAGGTGAGCAACTGCTAACTGGATCCTCAACAGAGTTTGAGGAACCCTCCAGGATACAGAAGGGTTTTCCCCAGCAATGTCACAGGCCGAGTTTTGATAGAAGTACACTTGCCAGATGCTCAGAAACGTCACCCATCCTCCTCCGGGTGTCCTGAGAGAGCTGCGAATGGCTCTCACGTGGTTTGAGCTGGTTCTGTAAGGGCTCAGGGTGAATTTCACCAGATGCAACCAAACTGGGCAACACCCAGTGGGACAGAAGGAACCCAAAGCTTGTTTTACCCAAAGCTTGGGTAAGCAGAGCTCCAGCAAATACTGAGGAAACGGACAGAACAGGGTAACAAATAATAAACATACCTTTTTTTTTTTTTTTTTTTTTTTCAGATGAGCAAAACAATTAAGGAGAAGGTGGAAAACTCACCATGACTGAACATTTCATCACCTGTAAGCTGACCATCCTTAGCATAGAGGATTCCAAATTTAAAATTCACCGATCCCTGGAAAATAAAACCAAATATTATTTGGTAAACAGTCAAACAGAAGACATAACAATTTGGGTCCTCTAATCTTTGCATACATCCTACACATCAGAACATACATTTTATACTATCTCCTACTACACGATAATTTACCTTTAAACTTTGATAGTATAGCATAAAACCATTAACTTAGATGGGTGATCAATTATTATTAAGTTGGTGCTTCAAGTTATTTTTGCTGTCAGGTTCAAAAAAACATTACTTCTTTTTACTGTAACGAGCAATTGATTTAGAAGTCATCAAAAGCCCATCAAAATACAAAGCTGTACTCACCGGACGGGTCTGTGAGCAAGAAGTAGTTAGGCTTGTACTCACCTCTTGCCCTTCAACAACCAATAAATCCTGTCAACAAAAACAGCATCTTTAGCCCCCTCCTATTAAAGATTCTACAAGGATGATGGTTTTATTTGTGTTTAGAAGTTTGGATTTGAAATGGCCAGTTCAATGGATAAAGAGACAGTTTAAGTAGTATTCGATTATTATTATTATTATTTATTATTATTATTATTATTATTATTATTAGCTACTGGAAGAAACAAACCAGTAGTATCTATACTTAATTACTTCTATTTCCAGGAAATCATAAAGAAAAAGAACCAAACAAAAAAAAGTCACTTCCTACCTTTTGTATCTCAGGATGAAAAATGTCTCTTGGGCTCTTCTCCAGTTTCTCAAGACTCCTGGCACTGAAATGCAAATGAACGAGTGCTTTAGAGGAGGGCAAGTGCACATTCCAACCCCGAACCACCAACCGATTGCAGTTACAGCGCTTACAAAATGAATCGTTCCCAGAGCCTCTGGGAAATGGAACGGTTGGTGCAACTGCCATTTCTTCCCCAAAATACTAACTTCCAACACTTCTAAACTTAGTTTGCATTTTAACTTCCTAAACTTAGTTTGCATTTAAAAACAGAAATTAGGGAGACTCAGGGTGGAGATCAGGTTGAAATTGATTTCCTTCTAAAGCACAGGGCTCTGTTCCATCACCCTTCACTTTGGCTCCACACAGGCCCAAGAACCAATTCTATTTCTCTCTTTTTTCTAGTTCTCTCTCTTCCTAAATCATTCAAGGCAAGTCAAATGAAAAAGGACAAGTTCAGCATCAAATTCACACTTTTTCCCTTTGTCTGCTCAAGAACAGGCTTTTAAACCACTTCTTGCTGCCTTCAACGATTAAGACTTGCAAAACAGTTTCGCAAGTTTGATAGGTTTATCATAAAAACCACAGAACGCAAGCTCTGAATTACAGGAAAAGGTACACAGGCAAATATCTCAGCTGATGGTGGCTTATTTGTAAACACATACCTTAACGGAGATTGCACTGAGAATGTTTCAGTGGGACTCTAAGGGAAAAGTATTTTCTGAGTACCCTGTAAACAAGAAAAGCTAGGATATATTACAGGACATGCCCACTTGTTCTGCATATTCAAATAGGATTATCAATAAAAACATTTAAGAAGGAAGAAAACCAAGGTAATTTTACTCAGCTATATTTGCTGCCGATTTAGAGAAAAAAAAAAAAAAAAAAAGTCACGGGTGCTGCAAAGAAAAAAAAAAAAAGTGAACCAGAAACGCCTACAGTAGAACTTTAAAACAATTGCTTGGATAAAAGCAGCTCATGGAACATGAAGTAGAAAAAAAGCGAAACCAGTATCAGACCTGCCTATTTTCTTACCATTGCACAAGAAAAATCCGACAAGCGGTATAAAGTCACTGCCTAAAACCGATCCTAGGATGTAACCAAGAACAATTGAGGCATTTGCTAATCTAAACGGAAACCTTTTCCGGACCCTAGTGTCAAATCACACGTTTTGTCTTGCAGCAGCTCGAGGCTGGAGAGCATTTCCCCTGGGGGTCGGGAGGGTAGGGGCACAAGGGGCTGAGTTTGCGGATCGCACCTGTGCCAGCAGAAGGATCCAGCCCGCGCGCTCCTTGCGCTCGCCATTCTCCGGGCCATCGCTGTGTTTTACTGCTCAGCGATGCCGCTCCATCTGTTTGCGTGGAAGAAAGAGCCACGAGCACTGAGGCACTCAGCAGCCGTGTCATTCCAGCCGCTCGTCCGCCCCCGCCCGCAGCAGCGGCAGCAGCCCGAGGGACACGGCTGCAGCTCGGCGGCTCCCGCGCCTCCGCCAGCCGCCGCACAGTGACCGCGGCAGCGCCCGGCGCCGCTCGCCCGGGGCGGCTCCTGCAGCTCCCGGCCCGCGGCAGCAAAGCACCGCCTGGCGCTCCGCCATCGGCGGGCGGCAGCGCGCCCCGCCCGAGCTGAGCCCCCGCCACCGGGACCGCTGAGCGAGGCCGAGGCACCGGGCGGACGCCCCTTCCGCGCCGCTCGGCTCCGTGCGGGCGGCCGGCCGGAGGCTTCGCCCCTCCAGCGTCGCTGCCGCGGCTCCGTCCCGCGCGGGAGAGGCGCCGGGAGCTCCCCGCGCCCAGCCCGCTCCCCCGGCGCGCGGCCGCCTCGGCCCGCCAGCCATTCATATGGCGCGTCGGCCGTTGCGTCAGACGCCGCGCTTTACGGCCGCAGGGCCTGCCGGGAGTTGTAGTCTCGGACTGACAGCCACCGCTCCGTTTTCCGCCACCGGGAGCTGCGCTCCCGCCGGGGGATCAAACGGCTCCTTCGCTCCTGGGCGCGGAAGCACCTTAGGCAGCACCGCCCCTCCCGAATGTCCTTTCTTTTCCACTCCAACTCTTTTTTCTTTTTTTCACTCTGTTTTTCACCCCCTTTTCCACTTTCGCTCTTTCTTTTTCACTCTCACCCTTTTCCTTTTTCATTTTTTTTTCTTCCTTTCTCTTCCTTCTATTTTTTTTTCTTCCTTTGCTTTTTCCTTTTCTTTCTTTCTGTCTGTCTTTCTCTCTCTCGTTCTTTCTTTCTCTGGCTCTCTTCCTGTCTCTTTCTTTCTTTCTTTCTTTCTGTCTGTCTGTCTGTCTTTTTCGATTTCTTTCTTTCTCTCTTTCTCATTCTGTCTTTCTCTCTGTCTCTCCTTCTTTCTCTCTTTCTCTCATTCTGTCTTTCTCTCTGTCTCTCCTTCTTTCTCTCTTTCTCTCATTCTGTCTTTCTCTCTGTCTCTCCTTCTTTCTCTCTTTCTCTCATTCTGTCTTTCTCTCTGTCTCTCCTTCTTTCTCTCTTTCTCTCATTCTGTCTTTCTCTCTGTCTCTCCTTCTTTCTCTCTTTCTCTCATTCTGTCTTTCTCTCTGTCTCTCCTTCTTTCTCTCTTTCTCTCATTCTGTCTTTCTCTCTGTCTCTCCTTCTTTCTCTCTTTCTCTCATTCTGTCTTTCTCTCTGTCTCTCCTTCTTTCTCTCTTTCTCTCATTCTGTCTGTCTTTGTCTTTCTCTCTGTCTCTCCTTCTTTCTCTCTTTCTCTCATTCTGTCTGTCTTTCTGTCTTTCTCTCTGTCTCTCCTTCTTTCTCTCTTTCTCTCATTCTGTCTCCCTTTCTTTCTCTCTGTCTTTCTGTCTTTCTCTCTGTCTCTCTTTCTCTCATTCTGTCTCTCTTTCTTTCTCTCTGTCTTTCTGTCTTTCTCTCTGTCTCTCTGTCTCTCTTTCTCTCTTTCTTTCTCTCTGTCTCTCTTTCTCTCTTTCTTCCTCTCTGTCTTTCTCTCTGTCTCTCTTTCTTTCTCTCATTCTGTCTCTCTTTCTTTCTCTCTTTCTCTCTCACTCTTTCTTTCTTTCTCTCTTTTTCTCTCTCTATTTCTAATCTTGGCTTTCCATTCTAGCTTTAGAATAAAAAAGCAGCAGTAGAAACATTCAGGCTACCGGGGCGTGCAAAAAACCCCAAAACGGTAATGATTTTAGGAAAACTATTTCCTCCATGGGAGCCTGAAATTTTCTACAGCTGCAGGCGACATAGAGCTTTTATTTCTTCTTCTAGATGGTTTATACTTAATACTCTATTTATACAGCGCCCCCTGCCGTCTGCATGGGCGCACTGCAGGCAGAGTGCCGCCTAATGACGTCGGCTCGTCAACACGGCGCCCCGCCCCGGCCACGCCCCCAGCGCTCCTTGGAAAGACCCCAAGGCGTAGGCGTTTTGCCAGCTGCCTGATCAAAATGCCGACACCCACCTCGAGCCCTAGAAACGATTTCCCGCGACGCCGAACCCTGCAGGCGAACCGGAATGCCATCATCGCAATCGAAACGCCACAGAAAATCTCGTCGGGGCCGCGGCGGCGTCGGTGTTCCGTGCAGGCAGTCCGGATAGACACACCGGGGTCCTCCGGTTTCCCGCCCTTTTGGCCGCCATTTTGAGAAGGTCAAACAAACTCCCGCGACATTGGTGACCTGCCACTCCCAACATGGCGGCCGTGGGAGGACCCCCCCCCCCCCTCGGCCGAGAGAGGCGGTTACTCAGATGCCGGTCAGAAAACCGCCGAAATACGCCCGCCCGCGGCGCCGCTGACCGCACAGCCCGACTCGAGTACACCTAAAACGCCACAAAAATTCCGCCGGCGCCGCGGCGGCGTCGGTGCTCCGTGCAGGCAGTCCGGATAGACACACCGGGGTCCTCCGGTTTCCCGCCCTTTGGGCCGCCATTTTTAGAAGGTCAAACAAACTCCGCCACGCGCCACGCCCAAGAGGGCTGCCTGGCGGCGGCGGGCTGCAGTACCGCGCACTGCCCACAAGGCGGCAGCACTGCCGCCCACCCCAGCCGGGGGCGCCGCGCGCCTTGGGGCTGCGGGCAGCCAAGGCGGCAAAAAAGAACAGGGGCGATTCCCCCCCGCAAAAAACTCCTCTAAAAATAAATGCCAAAAACCTGCCTCTTACCAAACAAGAACCAAATAAGCCCCCTTTCTTTCAAGCCTTCTTGAAATAAATTTTATAGTTCTAGTTTTCCTAGTTCTATTCACACGCATATTTATACCGGACATTGATGTGTTACGTCGTTTATACAATCTATTATGCCTATTCCTATTATCTGTATTTATTCATATTTTGTGGTTTTATCAATATCATTATATATTGATTGCATATTTCTATACTTTGATTTAGATTTCTATCATACTTTTATTATTCCAAAAAAAATCCCATCTCTAACCAAACAAATACCAAAAAACCCTTCTTTTAAACTATATTGAAATCGTTTTATATTTATAGCTTGCATAATTATATTCACTTTTATAGTCACAGTTTATACTGATGCATTCTCTTCATAATTACATATCACATATATATTATTCACATCATATAGATAAATTATTATTTTTATTATGTACCAAATCTACTGCTACAACTTCTTTTTTCTAATATTTTCAATTTTTATATCCATCTTGATGTAGTCATGAGATATTTTTACAAGTAGATTTCTACCTTTCTATCATTTGTATTTGTAGTTTTTATCATAAAACCCCTGCTTTTGCCAAGTAAAAAACAAAACCTTCCTTTCTTTTAAACTACTTTTAATAATATTGTTGTATTTACATTTACCATATCTATAATGTTTTAGATATTATATCATAGTGATGTACTAGATTTATGGCTATTTCCTATAATAGATCATAATAAGATATATACAGTATCACTTGTATTACGTGTTGTATGGATTTATGTCACTTTAGATTTACAATCCTTTAATAATTTTATATATATATATCTGCATAGATTCGCAACACATTTCTATATTTAAAATTTCCTTTGAGCTGTGTTTATATTTATCATCTCTATTGATATATCTATAAACATACACAACGCTCTATTAAAAAATACAATATCTTATTGGAATATATCATGACTTATGTTACCTGTTAAATTTTAAATATAGATCGAATAGATCAAAATAAAAGTTTATTCCCATTTCTGCACATCTACTTGTTTTGTTTAAAGATAGCTATCCTTAGAATTTTACATTTAAAATCCAATTCCTAAATACAAGGACAAAACAAACAGCATCGAATTCCCACCAATGTCTTCCAAAACCATCAAGATACCTCCACCAGCCAAACAACTGCCAGCGAAAAAAACACACAACACTCTTTTCACTGACAGTTCTCATCACATCAGAACAATGGAACCAAACGAAAAGAAAACCCTGGAGAAACACACGCAGCAAATCACAAAAGCCTCTAAAAAAACCCAAACCAACTCGCTCAACTCCAATCAGTGCCACTGACCCTGAACGTCATTTTAAAAACTAACCAAAATTCTACATCTACACTAACTCAAAGAATAAGCAATACTCTGTCAAAAGAACTTTAGAAAGCGAACTAATGAACGAAATAGAAAAAAAAAAAAAAAAAAAAAAATCTCAACCACTAAAAAATAAGAAAATAACTACCCAAATTAAAAAAAAAAAAAAAAAAAAAAAAAAAAAAAAACCAAAAACAAACAACTACTTAAAAAGACCCACCATATAAATACCCACGTTCCCAAAAATAAAACTGATCAACAACCACCAAATACGTCGAAGGACAACAAAAAACGAAAAGAAAAAAAAAAGAAAGGAAAAAAACAAAAGAAAATACATTTGTAAAACAAAAGTCCCCCAAACCAAATCAACTTTAATTTACAACAAAAAAATTATTCCCAGCTGAAGAATAAACGCATAGAGCCTCATTCGATCAAAATAAAAATACCACCCAGAAATAAACACAAAGCCTAAAGAGAAACGTAACCATTAACAATATCTCCCAAATGATCCCGTAACAATACAACATACACTACAATCAAACAAACCAAATCAATAAAAGCCCTGGAAGACGATAAACACGAACGCAATTAGAGAGATTTTAAAAACCCCGCTGCTATTAACGACACGACGCCACCTCGAACCCACCGAAACAAACGCTACACGCCCACGCTAATAAAAGCCACCGCGACAGAATTAAAATCCGAGCCGCTGCTTCGCGCAACGACCCGTAGAAACCATTGCACGCCTTTAAAAACAGAATAGCCCGGCAAAAAAAAATATCCGACTACAGAACTCGATTCAAACCAAACCTTTATCGTCACCACCTGAACCGAGAACCGTACCGGTCAGGAAGAACGCCAGAGCCCTTAGCGCACACCCACTGCGACCCACACAAAACCGTGCGATCGATCCCTACAGAGCACCTCCGAACCACGACACCCAAGAACTTGCGGCAGCCGAACCCCGCGCTGCCGGCCCCGGACGGAGCGCGGCTCCCGGCGGCAAAGCGGCTCCTCCGGCGCGCAGGGGCGGCGCCGCCCCGGAGACCCCCCCGCCCCCGCCCGCTCCCCCTGCCCGGGGGACCCCGGCGGCGCCCGAGCCCCGCGCCCGGAGCGGACAGAGCGGCGGGCACCGGCCGGGCCGGCGCAGCAGCGCCCGCGCCGCCTCTGCCGCCCTCGGCCGGCCCGGCGCCAGCCGCCCTCGGCTCCGCACGGCGGCTCGCACCGGCAGAGCGGCTCCGCCGCTGCCGCACCAAATTCCCCGCGCGCCTCGGCAACCGCCCGGCCCGGGCCGGCAGCGCTCCCGAGCGGCAACGCTCCGGGCCGGGCCGCGGCCACAAGAAGCGCCCTCAAATGCAGCGGCACAGCCCCGACTGCAGCCCTGCAAACGCTGCCAGAGCTGCGGCTTCCCGCAACTGAACCCCGAAACTGACGCCGCGGGCGGCGCTCACCTCGCTTCAACAAGGGCAAAGAAATGGGTTCTCCCCTTCAAGTTCATCCCCTGGGAGAGCAGAAAAGAAGGGGCTTTCCTCCAATGAAATCCTTCAAGCCGTGTGGAAAGGGGGATTTGGACCTCAATTCAAACCCTTGCAAAGGAGGGACACCAGCGCTGTCCCCTCCATTTAAACCTTAGGATGATGAAAATGGGCTGGCTGCCTTCAAATCAAACCCCTCAGATAACAACAATACTTTGCCCATTCCCGTTCAAATGGAACGCAGGGATTCCCTGTCACCCCTGGGATACCCCTAACAGCCGGGAAAAGGCAGGTTTTCCTTCCATCAACACCCTTCGAACCGCAGGTGAAGGCGGATCCCTCCCAGTTCGAACACAGACAATATTAGGAGAGTAGCTGCTTGCCTCTCCTTCTTTTGTCTTCACAAGCTCCGTTTTTGGTCCTGGGGAACCGGGGAGGGGGGACTGCCAAGATCAAATCGAAAAGGGAAAGGACCAAAGTCCCCGCTCCAAATCCACACGCGCTCACCCGTTCGGCTGCTGCTTCCCGGCACAAAGATTCGTCCCTCGGCACCTCCTTGAAGCGATGCTCCGCGTCTCCAAGCGCGCATCCAGGTGTTCGTCCAGACGCTGCGAGAAGCTCTCGCAGTCCTTCCATGAGACAGCCCCGGGAGCCCCCCATGAACCCCTCTTCTCAGCAGCTCCATGCAAAAGGGAGCTGAGGCGAAGCCTCCCCCTAAAATTGCCTCCCCCCCCCCCCCCCCCCCGGCAGGAGCCGGCCCCTCATCATCCTCACAGCTCACACCTGGGGCTGCTCCGAGCCCCCCATCATCCTCACAGCTCACACCTGGCGCTGATGCCACTCTCCAACAGCGCCTCTCCCCGTCCAGCACACAGCCCGCTTCTCACAGACACAGAGCCAACAGACATCTGCTCCGGGTGCTGGCTGTTCTTAGTCCGTCTGCTTCCACAATTCAGACACGGACGTGCGCTGATGACACTGAGGGAAAGCATTCCAGTGCACAAAACTGTCATTCTGGTAGCACGCTTTGAGACGCCTTCAGAAAAAGCAGAATCAGCGCCACCTCCTAAGAGCCCTGCTGAGGAACCCCGCCCTCCTTGGGACACCCAATGCAGCAGAGCTCGAAAAACAAAGGGAAAAGTCAAGCTTGGAGTGGAAAAAGACAATAGAAATACAGCAGCCTTTCAAGAAAGCCTTCACACAGTAATAGTGGGACCCGGTCACATTTCTTCTTTCCTTGCTCTCTGGAATGACATCGATACGAAGTACAAAACCCACACGAAACCCAAGGCAGAGCTGGGATTTTACACGTCTTCCTTTTGGCTCTCGGGATGACAAGCGCCTCTTCCGGGACTGCGACACGATTTGGGCGCTGGCAGAGAACGGAGGCAAAAGGTGCCAGAGAGCCCCTTCTATCGCCTTCAGCCCCTGCAGCTGTTCTGAGGGTTCCAGGGCACAGCTCGGTCCGTTCCTAGATCAAAACCTCACGGCAATATCTTCAGAACTACTACCCATCTCCAGTCGGAACCTTCTACATTCCTGGAAACAAATGAGTGCGTAGAGAGGGTTTCTCCCCAGCTGAGTTTAGAGACCAATTCCTATTCTTTAGCAATACCTAGAAAACCGAACGCCTTGCCAGGTTTTAGCATCCTACACCCACTCACCCCTCCCTCCCTGTGCATTTGGTGGCAGCTTTGGGTCCCTCTGGGGGACGGCACCCAGCGTGACCCCCGCCCCTCGCCCGCCCCCCACCTGCTCCTGCACCGCAGTGGGGCTCCCTCTCCTGGGCACCTTGGGGTGCCCCCAACGGCATCAGAGCCCCGAGTCTTCACCCCCCCCCCCCTTTTCCTGACCCCCAAAGAAGGCTCAGAACGAATCCGACTGCCCTGGACAGCAGCGCAGCGCTTCCCCCAAGCCCTTCCCACACGTGCATGGCCCCAGCAAGGGATTCTGCTGCAACAAGAAAGCGGGGGCAGCCTCCAGAAGGCTTGAGGTTCCTGCCCAGCCTCGCTGTCACGGGCCGGGGGCAGCGAGAGAGGGAGCGGCACAGACGGCGGGGACGGCCCGGCACAGGGCGGGGGCCGCTCTCAGCGCGATGCCGGCAAAGCCGCAGCTCCGGCGCTGTCGGCCGGGCTGCTTGAGCGGCACGGGGGGATCCGCCGAGAGCCTCCAGCCCCGCGCGGGGACTCCTGCAAGGGCTCAGGGGCGCCGGGCTCCGGCCCTCGGGGCTTTACTCTCCGGCAGCCCGAGCCCCGCGGCTGCGGGGCAAAGAAGGAAAGGGGGCACGGGAAGAGAGGAGCGAGAGCAGGGCATGAGAAAGGGCGGCGAGGGAGCTCGGGCTGCGCAGGAAAGCGGGACGGGAAGGGAAAGCCCGGGACGAGGGTACAGGGAGGCTGGGCAGAGGAAGGAGAGAGGGGGAACAGAAGGGAGTAGCGGGCTAGGGACAGGACAGGAAGGAGCCGGGTTTGTGGGGGGAGAGGGAATGGGGGAAAGGGAGCGAGAGAAGGCGAATACGAGGAGAAGGAAGGAGGGCTAGAGAGAGGGACAGGCGGGGAAGCCCCCCAGAGCCCCGGCTGCACCCCGAGCCCGGCCCGGCGCCTCGCCCTGCCCGGGATGCTGCGCTCGGCGGAGCTCGGCTCGCTCCGGAGACGCTCGGCTCGAGTCGGCTCTTGTCGCCTCAACTCGGCTCTTGGCGCCTGCATTCGCCTCTTCGGCAGAGCTCGCCTCGCTTCGGCCCAACTCCCAGCCGCTCTGGTGCCTTCGGCGCGCCTCGGCTCCGCTCGCCCCGGTTCGCTCGAGGCCGTCAGGGTCGGCCGCTCTCGCCTTGCTTCGGCCGAGCTCGTGCGATTCCCCCGAAGGCGGCGGCGTTCGGTTGTGTTTTTAGAAATATCTTTCTCTATCGATTGTATCTTTCTATAGTTAGATTTACATTTCTAGAATACTTCTATTAATCCAAATAAAAACCCCATCTCTAACCAAAAAAATACACGAAAACACCTTCTTTTAAACGGTATCGAAATATTTTTATACTTTGTATAGTTATACTCACATTTATATATATGGTTTCTTTTGATGCAATCTATTAATAATTATCTATAATAGCTATAAAATTCTAGACATGTATTTAAAGTATTATTTATATTATGTATCGTATCTACTGCTGCAACTGATTTTTTCTTCTAGTTTTAAACTTTATCTGTACGTATTTATGATATATTTCTAGACTTAGATTTCTACCTTCATATTCTTTGTATTTATCATTTTTATCATCAAAACCCTGCCTACTGACAAGTAAAAAAAACCGCTTTCTTTAACGATTTAAAAAATATTTTTATATTTATAATTTTCCTATTTCTATTTATCATTTGCTCTCTAGTACGTGATAACATACCTGCTCCTGCACCGCAGTGGGGCTCCCTCTCCTGGGCACCTCGGGGTGCCCCCAACGGCATCAGAGCCCCGAGTCTTCACCCCCCCTTTTCCTCTAGTTAGAAACTACACTGGAACTTTTTTCTGGAAACAAAGACACGACCTAAATCCTCTCCCCATGTCCTAGACAGATAGATGTTCAGTTCTTAGTTGACTGGGCAGCAGTTTCTTCAATAGAACGAGAAACAATATGGAAACGTTTTAGCTACAAGCAAATAGGCAAATCTGAACAAGGTCCTGGTGGCCAGCTGCTGCAGTTATTTTGAAGCCATTTTTTAAACAATCAAGTACTGATCCCACAAAAAATAAAGCAAAAAGCTGACTACTGGCTAAGAAAGAAGGAAAAATTAACTTTTGACGACAACAACAACATTCCAAGGACACAGGCTTTTTTCCAATCTCATACCTTATTACTACCTCTCTTGGGAATTCTCATCCTGGATCCCAAAAGGAATAAATCCCTCAGCGTGTCCTAAAGCACCAAGGAGCTACCTACAAGTGAAGGTGGCTACTTTCAGTGCAGACACAGCGGATGACACAGCAGTAGCGCAGTTCTATGCTGCCCAGGGATAATACTGTCTCCTCTTCTCCAGCAGCTGACTCTCTCCTGCCATGGTTTCTGTAAATGCATCAGAGCACGACCTTAAACACAAACAGGCAAGAAAACACCATCAGAAGTCTTTCATTGAGCACTACAAGAAGGGTTCCAAGCAGAGACCAACAGAATTTCAAGGAAGCAGTATGCAATTAAACCACCTCAGACTCGTTCAAGTATCCGGCAGGTAGATGGAACCAAAATGGAACCATTCAGAAACGACAAAGAAAACCTCCCCAAGTATTTATACAGGAGTCCTTAACGTCAGAAATGGGATGACAGGTTATGTTCAGATAAGATGAATGTTTATTTGGATGTAGAAATAAACTTCTCTCATGGTCCTTTGCCAAAAAATAGAACCTACAAGTGAACACCTACACCTGCCTAAAAAGACCTAACGAGCCCCTGGCAGCCACCGGCATCAAAGCACAGGGGATGTTTCTAATCCAGGCTAAGGAGAACAATATCACCTTTTGTTCTCTCCAGTTTGTTTCCTCTGCAGTCCTATTTGCTTCTTATGATTTTTACACTCTCTGTATCTTCTCGGGCAGCGCTGAGTCTGACGACCGGGATACGAGAGTCCTTCCCTGCCCTACGGAGAGAACCAGGAAAAAAAGTTAAAAAAAGAACAGGGCAGTTTGAAGTTAATACTTCCGACGAGAAGCAGCACCTGACAAACAGAGTGAACAAAGCGTGATACCTCCCTGGGGACAGAAGACTTACAAACTCTCCGGGATTTACAATCCTAGTAACCAAGCCCTTCAGCACAGCAGCCAAGTGTCCCATTAGGTGGTGCTGCACCAAAGAATGATCCGAGAGGTTCCAAAGAGTGAAACGCACGTTATTTTCCAAAGACGTAAAATCGTGCAAAATAACAAAACTACAATAGATCTAAACTACAGGGCAAGAGTACAAGTGTTAACTTGAGGAGCTGGAACCATCCAGGTGAGCAACTGCTAACTGGATCCTCAACAGAGTTTGAGGAACCCTCCAGGATACAGAAGGGTTTTCCCCAGCAATGTCACAGGCCGAGTTTTGATAGAAGTACACTTGCCAGATGCTCAGAAACGTCACCCATCCTCCTCCGGGTGTCCTGAGAGAGCTGCGAATGGCTCTCACGTGGTTTGAGCTGGTTCTGTAAGGGCTCAGGGTGAATTTCACCAGATGCAACCAAACTGGGCAACACCCAGTGGGACAGAAGGAACCCAAAGCTTGTTTTACCCAAAGCTTGGGTAAGCAGAGCTCCAGCAAATACTGAGGAAACGGACAGAACAGGGTAACAAATAATAAACATACCTTTTTTTTTGGTTTTTTTTTTTTTTTCAGATGAGCAAAACAATTAAGGAGAAGGTGGAAAACTCACCATGACTGAACATTTCATCACCTGTAAGCTGACCATCCTTAGCATAGAGGATTCCAAATTTAAAATTCACCGATCCCTGGAAAATAAAACCAAATATTATTTGGTAAACAGTCAAACAGAAGACATAACAATTTGGGTCCTCTAATCTTTGCATACATCCTACACATCAGAACATACATTTTATACTATCTCCTACTACACGATAATTTACCTTTAAACTTTGATAGTATAGCATAAAACCATTAACTTAGATGGGTGATCAATTATTATTAAGTTGGTGCTTCAAGTTATTTTTGCTGTCAGGTTCAAAAAAACATTACTTCTTTTTACTGTAATGAGCAATCGATTTAGAAGTCATCAAAAGCCCATCAAAATACAAAGCTGTACTCACCGGACGGGTCTGTGAGCAAGAAGTAGTTAGGCTTGTACTCACCTCTTGCCCTTCAACAACCAATAAATCCTGTCAACAAAAACAGCATCTTTAGCCCCCTCCTATTAAAGATTCTACAAGGATGATGGTTTTATTTGTGTTTAGAAGTTTGGATTTGAAATGGCCAGTTCAATGGATAAAGAGACAGTTTAAGTAGTATTCGATTATTATTATTGTTATTGTTATTATTATTATTATTATTATTATTATTAGCTACTGGAAGAAACAAACCAGTAGTATCTATACTTAATTACTTCTATTTCCAGGAAATCATAAAGAAAAAGAACCAAACAAAAAAAAGTCACTTCCTACCTTTTGTATCTCAGGATGAAAAATGTCTCTTGGGCTCTTCTCCAGTTTCTCAAGACTCCTGGCACTGAAATGCAAATGAACGAGTGCTTTAGAGGAGGGCAAGTGCACATTCCAACCCCGAACCACCAACCGATTGCAGTTACAGCGCTTACAAAATGAATCGTTCCCAGAGCCTCTGGGAAATGGAACGGTTGGTGCAACTGCCATTTCTTCCCCAAAATACTAACTTCCAACACTTCCTAAACTTAGTTTGCATTTTAACTTCCTAAACTTAGTTTGCATTTTAAAAACAGAAATTAGGGAGACTCAGGGTGGAGATCAGGTTGAAATTGATTTCCTTCTAAAGCACAGGGCTCTGTTCCATCACCCTTCACTTTGGCTCCACACAGAATCACGGGGAGCATTTTAGGAGGGCCCAAGAACCAATTCTATTTCTCTCTTTTTTCTAGTTCTCTCTCTTCCTAAATCATTCAAGGCAAGTCAAATGAAAAAGGACAAGTTCAGCATCAAATTCACACTTTTTCCCTTTGTCTGCTCAAGAACAGGCTTTTAAACCACTTCTTGCTGCCTTCAACGATTAAGACTTGCAAAACAGTTTCGCAAGTTTGATAGGTTTATCATAAAAACCACAGAACGCAAGCTCTGAATTACAGGAAAAGGTACACAGGCAAATATCTCAGCTGATGGTGGCTTATTTGTAAACACATACCTTAACGGAGATTGCACTGAGAATGTTTCAGTGGGACTCTAAGGGAAAAGTATTTTCTGAGTACCCTGTAAACAAGAAAAGCTAGGATATATTACAGGACATGCCCACTTGTTCTGCATATTCAAATAGGATTATCAATAAAAACATTTAAGAAGGAAGAAAACCAAGGTAATTTTACTCAGCTATATTTGCTGCCGATTTAGAGAAAAAAAAAAAAAAAAAAGTCACGGGTGCTGCAAAGAAAAAAAAAAAAGTGAACCAGAAACGCCTACAGTAGAACTTTAAAACAATTGCTTGGATAAAAGCAGCTCATGGAACATGAAGTAGAAAAAAAGCGAAACCAGTATCAGACCTGCCTATTTTCTTACCATTGCACAAGAAAAATCCGACAAGCGGTATAAAGTCACTGCCTAAAACCGATCCTAGGATGTAACCAAGAACAATTGAGGCATTTGCTAATCTAAACGGAAACCTTTTCCGGACCCTAGTGTCAAATCACACGTTTTGTCTTGCAGCAGCTCGAGGCTGGAGAGCATTTCCCCTGGGGGTCGGGAGGGTAGGGGCACAAGGGGCTGAGTTTGCGGATCGCACCTGTGCCAGCAGAAGGATCCAGCCCGCGCGCTCCTTGCGCTCGCCATTCTCCGGGCCATCGCTGTGTTTTACTGCTCAGCGATGCCGCTCCATCTGTTTGCGTGGAAGAAAGAGCCACGAGCACTGAGGCACTCAGCAGCCGTGTCATTCCAGCCGCTCGTCCGCCCCCGCCCGCAGCAGCGGCAGCAGCCCGAGGGACACGGCTGCAGCTCGGCGGCTCCCGCGCCTCCGCCAGCCGCCGCACAGTGACCGCGGCAGCGTCCGGCGCCGCTCGCCCGGGGCGGCTCCTGCAGCTCCCGGCCCGCGGCAGCAAAGCACCGCCTGGCGCTCCGCCATCGGCGGGCGGCAGCGCGCCCCGCCCGAGCTGAGCCCCCGCCACCGGGACCGCTGAGCGAGGCCGAGGCACCGGGCGGACGCCCCTTCCGCGCCGCTCGGCTCCGTGCGGGCGGCCGGCCGGAGGCTTCGCCCCTCCAGCGTCGCTGCCGCGGCTCCGTCCCGCGCGGGAGAGGCGCCGGGAGCTCCCCGCGCCCAGCCCGCTCCCCCGGCGCGCGGCCGCCTCGGCCCGCCAGCCATTCATATGGCGCGTCGGCCGTTGCGTCAGACGCCGCGCTTTACGGCCGCAGGGCCTGCCGGGAGTTGTAGTCTCGGACTGACAGCCACCGCTCCGTTTTCCGCCACCGGGAGCTGCGCTCCCGCCGGGGGATCAAACGGCTCCTTCGCTCCTGGGCGCGGAAGCACCTTAGGCAGCACCGCCCCTCCCGAATGTCCTTTCTTTTCCACTCCAACTCTTTTTTCTTTTTTTCACTCTGTTTTTCACCCCCTTTTCCACTTTCGCTCTTTCTTTTTCACTCTCACCCTTTTCCTTTTTCATTTTTTTTTCTTCCTTTCTCTTCCTTCTATTTTTTTTTCTTCCTTTGCTTTTTCCTTTTCTTTCTTTCTGTCTGTCTTTCTCTCTCTCGTTCTTTCTTTCTCTGGCTCTCTTCCTGTCTCTTTCTTTCTTTCTTTCTTTCTGTCTGTCTGTCTGTCTTTTTCGATTTCTTTCTTTCTCTCTTTCTCTCATTCTGTCTTTCTCTCTGTCTCTCCTTCTTTCTCTCTTTCTCTCATTCTGTCTTTCTCTCTGTCTCTCCTTCTTTCTCTCTTTCTCTCATTCTGTCTTTCTCCCTGTCTCTCCTTCTTTCTCTCTTTCTCTCATTCTGTCTTTCTCTCTGTCTCTCCTTCTTTCTCTCTTTCTCTCATTCTGTCTTTCTCTCTGTCTCTCCTTCTTTCTCTCTTTCTCTCATTCTGTCTTTCTCTCTGTCTCTCCTTCTTTCTCTCTTTCTCTCATTCTGTCTTTCTCTCTGTCTCTCCTTCTTTCTCTCTTTCTCTCATTCTGTCTTTCTCTCTGTCTCTCCTTCTTTCTCTCTTTCTCTCATTCTGTCTTTCTCTCTGTCTCTCCTTCTTTCTCTCTTTCTCTCATTCTGTCTGTCTTTGTCTTTCTCTCTGTCTCTCCTTCTTTCTCTCTTTCTCTCATTCTGTCTGTCTTTCTGTCTTTCTCTCTGTCTCTCCTTCTTTCTCTCTTTCTCTCATTCTGTCTCCCTTTCTTTCTCTCTGTCTTTCTGTCTTTCTCTCTGTCTCTCTTTCTCTCATTCTGTCTCTCTTTCTTTCTCTCTGTCTTTCTGTCTTTCTCTCTGTCTCTCTGTCTCTCTTTCTCTCTTTCTTTCTCTCTGTCTCTCTTTCTCTCTTTCTTCCTCTCTGTCTTTCTCTCTGTCTCTCTTTCTTTCTCTCATTCTGTCTCTCTTTCTTTCTCTCTTTCTCTCTCACTCTTTCTTTCTTTCTCTCTTTTTCTCTCTCTATTTCTAATCTTGGCTTTCCATTCTAGCTTTAGAATAAAAAAGCAGCAGTAGAAACATTCAGGCTACCGGGGCGTGCAAAAAACCCCAAAACGGTAATGATTTTAGGAAAACTATTTCCTCCATGGGAGCCTGAAATTTTCTACAGCTGCAGGCGACATAGAGCTTTTATTTCTTCTTCTAGATGGTTTATACTTAATACTCTATTTATACAGCGCCCCCTGCCGTCTGCATGGGCGCACTGCAGGCAGAGTGCCGCCTAATGACGTCGGCTCGTCAACACGGCGCCCCGCCCCGGCCACGCCCCCAGCGCTCCTTGGAAAGACCCCAAGGCGTAGGCGTTTTGCCAGCTGCCTGATCAAAATGCCGACACCCACCTCGAGCCCTAGAAACGATTTCCCGCGACGCCGAACCCTGCAGGCGAACCGGAATGCCATCATCGCAATCGAAACGCCACAGAAAATCTCGTCGGGGCCGCGGCGGCGTCGGTGTTCCGTGCAGGCAGTCCGGATAGACACACCGGGGTCCTCCGGTTTCCCGCCCTTTTGGCCGCCATTTTGAGAAGGTCAAACAAACTCCCGCGACATTGGTGACCTGCCACTCCCAACATGGCGGCCGTGGGAGGACCCCCCCCCCCCCTCGGCCGAGAGAGGCGGTTACTCAGATGCCGGTCAGAAAACCGCCGAAATACGCCCGCCCGCGGCGCCGCTGACCGCACAGCCCGACTCGAGTACACCTAAAACGCCACAAAAATTCCGCCGGCGCCGCGGCGGCGTCGGTGCTCCGTGCAGGCAGTCCGGATAGACACACCGGGGTCCTCCGGTTTCCCGCCCTTTGGGCCGCCATTTTTAGAAGGTCAAACAAACTCCGCCACGCGCCACGCCCAAGAGGGCTGCCTGGCGACGGCGGGCTGCAGTACCGCGCTCTGCCCACAAGGCGACAGCACTGCCGCCCACCCCAGCCGGGGGCGCCGCGCGCCTTGGGGCTGCGGGCAGCCAAGGCGGCAAAAAAGAACAGGGGCGATTCCCCCCCGCAAAAAACTCCTCTAAAAATAAATGCCAAAAACCTGCCTCTTACCAAACAAGAACCAAATAAGCCCCCTTTCTTTCAAGCCTTCTTGAAATAAATTTTATAGTTCTAGTTTTCCTAGTTCTATTCACACGCATATTTATACCGGACATTGATGTGTTACGTCGTTTATACAATCTATTATGCCTATTCCTATTATCTGTATTTATTCATATTTTGTGGTTTTATCAATATCATTATATATTGATTGCATATTTCTATACTTTGATTTAGATTTCTATCATACTTTTATTATTCCAAAAAAAATCCCATCTCTAACCAAACAAATACCAAAAAACCCTTCTTTTAAACTATATTGAAATCGTTTTATATTTATAGCTTGCATAATTATATTCACTTTTATAGTCACAGTTTATACTGATGCATTCTCTTCATAATTACATATCACATATATATTATTCACATCATATAGATAAATTATTATTTTTATTATGTACCAAATCTACTGCTACAACTTCTTTTTTCTAATATTTTCAATTTTTATATCCATCTTGATGTAGTCATGAGATATTTTTACAAGTAGATTTCTACCTTTCTATCATTTGTATTTGTAGTTTTTATCATAAAACCCCTGCTTTTGCCAAGTAAAAAACAAAACCTTCCTTTCTTTTAAACTACTTTTAATAATATTGTTGTATTTACATTTACCATATCTATAATGTTTTAGATATTATATCATAGTGATGTACTAGATTTATGGCTATTTCCTATAATAGATCATAATAAGATATATACAGTATCACTTGTATTACGTGTTGTATGGATTTATGTCACTTTAGATTTACAATCCTTTAATAATTTTATATATATATATCTGCATAGATTCGCAACACATTTCTATATTTAAAATTTCCTTTGAGCTGTGTTTATATTTATCATCTCTATTGATATATCTATAAACATACACAACGCTCTATTAAAAATACAATATCTTATTGGAATATATCATGACTTATGTTACCTGTTAAATTTTAAATATAGATCGAATAGATCAAAATAAAAGTTTATTCCCATTTCTGCACATCTACTTGTTTTGTTTAAAGATAGCTATCCTTAGAATTTTACATTTAAAATCCAATTCCTAAATACAAGGACAAAACAAACAGCATCGAATTCCCACCAATGTCTTCCAAAACCATCAAGATACCTCCACCAGCCGAACAACTGCCAGCGAAAAAAACACACAACACTCTTTTCACTGACAGTTCTCATCACATCAGAACAATGGAACCAAACGAAAAGGAAACCCTGGAGAAACACACGCAGCAAATCACAAAAGCCTCTAAAAAAACCCAAACCAACTCGCTCAACTCCAATCAGTGCCACTGACCCTGAACGTCATTTTAAAAACTAACCAAAATTCTACATCTACACTAACTCAAAGAATAAGCAATACTCTGTCAAAAGAACTTTAGAAAGCGAACTAATGAACGAAATAGAAAAAAAAAAAACAAAAAATCTCAACCACTAAAAAATAAGAAAATAACTACCCAAATTAAAAAAAAAAAAAAAAAAAAAAAAAAAAAAAACAAAAACAAACAACTACTTAAAAAGACCCACCATATAAATACCCACGTTCCCAAAAATAAAACTGATCAACAACCACCAAATACGTCGAAGGACAACAAAAAACGAAAAGAAAAAAAAAAAGAAAGGAAAAAAACAAAAGAAAATACATTTGTAAAACAAAAGTCCCCCAAACCAAATCAACTTTAATTTACAACAAAAAAATTATTCCCAGCTGAAGAATAAACGCATAGAGCCTCATTCGATCAAAATAAAAATACCACCCAGAAATAAACACAAAGCCTAAAGAGAAACGTAACCATTAACAATATCTCCCAAATGATCCCGTAACAATACAACATACACTACAATCAAACAAACCAAATCAATAAAAGCCCTGGAAGACGATAAACACGAACGCAATTAGAGAGATTTTAAAAACCCCGCTGCTATTAACGACACGACGCCACCTCGAACCCACCGAAACAAACGCTACACGCCCACGCTAATAAAAGCCACCGCGACAGAATTAAAATCCGAGCCGCTGCTTCGCGCAACGACCCGTAGAAACCATTGCACGCCTTTAAAAACAGAATAGCCCGGCAAAAAAAAATATCCGACTACAGAACTCGATTCAAACCAAACCTTTATCGTCACCACCTGAACCGAGAACCGTACCGGTCAGGAAGAACGCCAGAGCCCTTAGCGCACACCCACTGCGACCCACAGAAAACCGTGCGATCGATCCCTACAGAGCACCTCCGAACCACGACACCCAAGAACTTGCGGCAGCCGAACCCCGCGCTGCCGGCCCCGGACGGAGCGCGGCTCCCGGCGGCAAAGCGGCTCCTCCGGCGCGCAGGGGCGGCGCCGCCCCGGAGACCCCCCCGCCCCCGCCCGCTCCCCCTGCCCGGGGGACCCCGGCGGCGCCCGAGCCCCGCGCCCGGAGCGGACAGAGCGGCGGGCACCGGCCGGGCCGGCGCAGCAGCGCCCGCGCCGCCTCTGCCGCCCTCGGCCGGCCCGGCGCCAGCCGCCCTCGGCTCCGCACGGCGGCTCGCACCGGCAGAGCGGCTCCGCCGCTGCCGCACCAAATTCCCCGCGCGCCTCGGCAACCGCCCGGCCCGGGCCGGCAGCGCTCCCGAGCGGCAACGCTCCGGGCCGGGCCGCGGCCACAAGAAGCGCCCTCAAATGCAGCGGCACAGCCCCGACTGCAGCCCTGCAAACGCTGCCAGAGCTGCGGCTTCCCGCAACTGAACCCCGAAACTGACGCCGCGGGCGGCGCTCACCTCGCTTCAACAAGGGCAAAGAAATGGGTTCTCCCCTTCAAGTTCATCCCCTGGGAGAGCAGAAAAGAAGGGGCTTTCCTCCAATGAAATCCTTCAAGCCGTGTGGAAAGGGGGATTTGGACCTCAATTCAAACCCTTGCAAAGGAGGGACACCAGCGCTGTCCCCTCCATTTAAACCTTAGGATGATGAAAATGGGCTGGCTGCCTTCAAATCAAACCCCTCAGATGACAACAATACTTTGCCCATTCCCGTTCAAATGGAACGCAGGGATTCCCTGTCACCCCTGGGATACCCCTAACAGCCGGGAAAAGGCAGGTTTTCCTTCCATCAACACCCTTCGAACCGCAGGTGAAGGCGGATCCCTCCCAGTTCGAACACAGACAATATTAGGAGAGTAGCTGCTTGCCTCTCCTTCTTTTGTCTTCACAAGCTCCGTTTTTGGTCCTGGGGAACCGGGGAGGGGGGACTGCCAAGATCAAATCGAAAAGGGAAAGGACCAAAGTCCCCGCTCCAAATCCACACGCGCTCACCCGTTCGGCTGCTGCTTCCCGGCACAAAGATTCGTCCCTCGGCACCTCCTTGAAGCGATGCTCCGCGTCTCCAAGCGCGCATCCAGGTGTTCGCCCAGACGCTGCGAGAAGCTCTCGCAGTCCTTCCATGAGACAGCCCCGGGAGCCCCCCATGAACCCCTCTTCTCAGCAGCTCCATGCAAAAGGGAGCTGAGGCGAAGCCTCCCCCTAAAATTGCCTCCCCCCCCCCCCCCCCCCCGGCAGGAGCCGGCCCCTCATCATCCTCACAGCTCACACCTGGGGCTGCTCCGAGCCCCCCATCATCCTCACAGCTCACACCTGGCGCTGATGCCACTCTCCAACAGCGCCTCTCCCCGTCCAGCACACAGCCCGCTTCTCACAGACACAGAGCCAACAGACATCTGCTCCGGGTGCTGGCTGTTCTTAGTCCGTCTGCTTCCACAATTCAGACACGGACGTGCGCTGATGGCACTGAGGGAAAGCATTCCAGTGCACAAAACTGTCATTCTGGTAGCACGCTTTGAGACGCCTTCAGAAAAAGCAGAATCAGCGCCACCTCCTAAGAGCCCTGCTGAGGAACCCCGCCCTCCTTGGGACACCCAATGCAGCAGAGCTCGAAAAACAAAGGGAAAAGTCAAGCTTGGAGTGGAAAAAGACAATAGAAATACAGCAGCCTTTCAAGAAAGCCTTCACACAGTAATAGTGGGACCCGGTCACATTTCTTCTTTCCTTGCTCTCTGGAATGACATCGATACGAAGTACAAAACCCACACGAAACCCAAGGCAGAGCTGGGATTTTACACGTCTTCCTTTTGGCTCTCGGGATGACAAGCGCCTCTTCCGGGACTGCGACACGATTTGGGCGCTGGCAGAGAACGGAGGCAAAAGGTGCCAGAGAGCCCCTTCTATCGCCTTCAGCCCCTGCAGCTGTTCTGAGGGTTCCAGGGCACAGCTCGGTCCGTTCCTAGATCAAAACCTCACGGCAATATCTTCAGAACTACTACCCATCTCCAGTCGGAACCTTCTACATTCCTGGAAACAAATGAGTGCGTAGAGAGGGTTTCTCCCCAGCTGAGTTTAGAGACCAATTCCTATTCTTTAGCAATACCTAGAAAACCGAACGCCTTGCCAGGTTTTAGCATCCTACACCCACTCACCCCTCCCTCCCTGTGCATTTGGTGGCAGCTTTGGGTCCCTCTGGGGGACGGCACCCAGCGTGACCCCCGCCCCTCGCCCGCCCCCCACCTGCTCCTGCACCGCAGTGGGGCTCCCTCTCCTGGGCACCTTGGGGTGCCCCCAACGGCATCAGAGCCCCGAGTCTTCACCCCCCCCCCCCCCTTTTCCTGACCCCCAAAGAAGGCTCAGAACGAATCCGACTGCCCTGGACAGCAGCGCAGCGCTTCCCCCAAGCCCTTCCCACACGTGCATGGCCCCAGCAAGGGATTCTGCTGCAACAAGAAAGCGGGGGCAGCCCCCAGAAGGCTTGAGGTTCCTGCCCAGCCTCGCTGTCACGGGCCGGGGGCAGCGAGAGAGGGAGCGGCACAGACGGCGGGGACGGCCCGGCACAGGGCGGGGGCCGCTCTCAGCGCGATGCCGGCAAAGCCGCAGCTCCGGCGCTGTCGGCCGGGCTGCTTGAGCGGCACGGGGGGATCCGCCGAGAGCCTCCGGCCCCGCGCGGGGACTCCTGCAAGGGCCCAGGGCCGCCGGGCTCCGGCCCTCGGGGCTTTATTCTCCGGCAGCCCGAGCCCCGCGGCTGCGGGGCAAAGAAGGAAAGGGGGCACGGGAAGAGAGGAGCGAGAGCAGGGCATGAGAAAGGGCGGCGAGGGAGCTCGGGCTGCGCAGGAAAGCGGGACGGGAAGGGAAAGCCCGGGACGAGGGTACAGGGAGGCTGGGCAGAGGAAGGAGAGAGGGGGAACAGAAGGGAGTAGCGGGCTAGGGACAGGACAGGAAGGAGCCGGGTTTGTGGGGGGAGAGGGAATGGGGGAAAGGGAGCGAGAGAAGGCGAATACGGGGAGAAGGAAGGAGGGCTAGAGAGAGGGACAGGCGGGGAAGCCCCCCAGAGCCCCGGCTGCACCCCGAGCCCGGCCCGGCGCCTCGCCCTGCCCGGGATGCTGCGCTCGGCGGAGCTCGGCTCGCTCCGGAGACGCTCGGCTCGAGTCGGCTCTTGTCGCCTCAACTCGGCTCTTGGCGCCTGCATTCGCCTCTTCGGCAGAGCTCGCCTCGCTTCGGCCCAACTCCCAGCCGCTCTGTGCCTTCGGCGCGCCTCGGCTCCGCTCGCCCCGGTTCGCTCGAGGCCGTCAGGGTCGGCCGCTCTCGCCTTGCTTCGGCCGAGCTCGTGCGATTCCCCCGAAGGCGGCGGCGTTCGGTTGTGTTTTTAGAAATATCTTTCTCTATCGATTGTATCTTTCTATAGTTAGATTTACATTTCTAGAATACTTCTATTAATCCAAATAAAAACCCCATCTCTAACCAAAAAAATACACGAAAACACCTTCTTTTAAACGGTATCGAAATATTTTTATACTTTGTATAGTTATACTCACATTTATATATATGGTTTCTTTTGATGCAATCTATTAATAATTATCTATAATATCTATAAAATTCTAGACATGTATTTAAAGTATTATTTATATTATGTATCGTATCTACTGCTGCAACTGATTTTTTCTTCTAGTTTTAAACTTTATCTGTACGTATTTATGATATATTTCTAGACTTAGATTTCTACCTTCATATTCTTTGTATTTATCATTTTTATCATCAAAACCCTGCCTACTGACAAGTAAAAAAAACCGCTTTCTTTAACGATTTAAAAAATATTTTTATATTTATAATTTTCCTATTTCTATTTATCATTTGCTCTCTAGTACGTGATAACATACCTGCTCCTGCACCGCAGTGGGGCTCCCTCTCCTGGGCACCTCGGGGTGCCCCCAACGGCATCAGAGCCCCGAGTCTTCACCCCCCCTTTTCCTCTAGTTAGAAACTACACTGGAACTTTTTTCTGGAAACAAAGACACGACCTAAATCCTCTCCCCATGTCCTAGACAGATAGATGTTCAGTTCTTAGTTGACTGGGCAGCAGTTTCTTCAATAGAACGAGAAACAATATGGAAACGTTTTAGCTACAAGCAAATAGGCAAATCTGAACAAGGTCCTGGTGGCCAGCCGCTGCAGTTATTTTGAAGCCATTTTTTAAACAATCAAGTACTGATCCCACAAAAAATAAAGCAAAAAGCTGACTACTGGCTAAGAAAGAAGGAAAAATTAACTTTTGACGACAACAACAACATTCCAAGGACACAGGCTTTTTTCCAATCTCATACCTTATTACTACCTCTCTTGGGAATTCTCATCCTGGATCCCAAAAGGAATAAATCCCTCAGCGTGTCCTAAAGCACCAAGGAGCTACCTACAAGTGAAGGTGGCTACTTTCAGTGCAGACACAGCTGATGACACAGCAGTAGCGCAGTTCTATGCTGCCCAGGGATAATACTGTCTCCTCTTCTCCAGCAGCTGACTCTCCTGACTCTCTCCTGCCATGGTTTCTGTAAATGCATCAGAGCACGACCTTAAACACAAACAGGCAAGAAAACACCATCAGAAGTCTTTCATTGAGCACTACAAGAAGGGTTCCAAGCAGAGACCAACAGAATTTCAAGGAAGCAGTATGCAATTAAACCACCTCAGACTCGTTCAAGTATCCGGCAGGTAGATGGAACCAAAATGGAACCATTCAGAAACGACAAAGAAAACCTCCCCAAGTATTTATACAGGAGTCCTTAACGTCAGAAATGGGATGACAGGTTATGTTCAGATAAGATGAATGTTTATTTGGATGTAGAAATAAACTTCTCTCATGGTCCTTTGCCAAAAAATAGAACCTACAAGTGAACACCTACACCTGCCTAAAAAGACCTAACGAGCCCCTGGCAGCCACCGGCATCAAAGCACAGGGGATGTTTCTAATCCAGGCTAAGGAGAACAATATCACCTTTTGTTCTCTCCAGTTTGTTTCCTCTGCAGTCCTATTTGCTTCTTATGATTTTTACACTCTCTGTATCTTTTCGGGCAGCGCTGAGTCTGACGACCGGGATACGAGAGTCCTTCCCTGCCCTACGGAGAGAACCAGGAAAAAAAGTTAAAAAAAGAACAGGGCAGTTTGAAGTTAATACTTCCGACGAGAAGCAGCACCTGACAAACAGAGTGAACAAAGCGTGATACCTCCCTGGGGACAGAAGACTTACAAACTCTCCGGGATTTACAATCCTAGTAACCAAGCCCTTCAGCACAGCAGCCAAGTGTCCCATTAGGTGGTGCTGCACCAAAGAATGATCCGAGAGGTTCCAAAGAGTGAAACGCACGTTATTTTCCAAAGACGTAAAATCGTGCAAAATAACAAAACTACAATAGATCTAAACTACAGGGCAAGAGTACAAGTGTTAACTTGAGGAGCTGGAACCATCCAGGTGAGCAACTGCTAACTGGATCCTCAACAGAGTTTGAGGAACCCTCCAGGATACAGAAGGGTTTTCCCCAGCAATGTCACAGGCCGAGTTTTGATAGAAGTACACTTGCCAGATGCTCAGAAACGTCACCCATCCTCCTCCGGGTGTCCTGAGAGAGCTGCGAATGGCTCTCACGTGGTTTGAGCTGGTTCTGTAAGGGCTCAGGGTGAATTTCACCAGATGCAACCAAACTGGGCAACACCCAGTGGGACAGAAGGAACCCAAAGCTTGTTTTACCCAAAGCTTGGGTAAGCAGAGCTCCAGCAAATACTGAGGAAACGGACAGAACAGGGTAACAAATAATAAACATACCTTTTTTTTTGGTTTTTTTTTTTTTTTCAGATGAGCAAAACAATTAAGGAGAAGGTGGAAAACTCACCATGACTGAACATTTCATCACCTGTAAGCTGACCATCCTTAGCATAGAGGATTCCAAATTTAAAATTCACCGATCCCTGGAAAATAAAACCAAATATTATTTGGTAAACAGTCAAACAGAAGACATAACAATTTGGGTCCTCTAATCTTTGCATACATCCTACACATCAGAACATACATTTTATACTATCTCCTACTACACGATAATTTACCTTTAAACTTTGATAGTATAGCATAAAACCATTAACTTAGATGGGTGATCAATTATTATTAAGTTGGTGCTTCAAGTTATTTTTGCTGTCAGGTTCAAAAAAACATTACTTCTTTTTACTGTAATGAGCAATCGATTTAGAAGTCATCAAAAGCCCATCAAAATACAAAGCTGTACTCACCGGACGGGTCTGTGAGCAAGAAGTAGTTAGGCTTGTACTCACCTCTTGCCCTTCAACAACCAATAAATCCTGTCAACAAAAACAGCATCTTTAGCCCCCTCCTATTAAAGATTCTACAAGGATGATGGTTTTATTTGTGTTTAGAAGTTTGGATTTGAAATGGCCAGTTCAATGGATAAAGAGACAGTTTAAGTAGTATTCGATTATTATTATTGTTATTGTTATTATTATTATTATTATTATTATTAGCTACTGGAAGAAACAAACCAGTAGTATCTATACTTAATTACTTCTATTTCCAGGAAATCATAAAGAAAAAGAACCAAACAAAAAAAAGTCACTTCCTACCTTTTGTATCTCAGGATGAAAAATGTCTCTTGGGCTCTTCTCCAGTTTCTCAAGACTCCTGGCACTGAAATGCAAATGAACGAGTGCTTTAGAGGAGGGCAAGTGCACATTCCAACCCCGAACCACCAACCGATTGCAGTTACAGCGCTTACAAAATGAATCGTTCCCAGAGCCTCTGGGAAATGGAACGGTTGGTGCAACTGCCATTTCTTCCCCAAAATACTAACTTCCAACACTTCCTAAACTTAGTTTGCATTTTAACTTCCTAAACTTAGTTTGCATTTTAAAAACAGAAATTAGGGAGACTCAGGGTGGAGATCAGGTTGAAATTGATTTCCTTCTAAAGCACAGGGCTCTGTTCCATCACCCTTCACTTTGGCTCCACACAGAATCACGGGGAGCATTTTAGGAGGGCCCAAGAACCAATTCTATTTCTCTCTTTTTTCTAGTTCTCTCTCTTCCTAAATCATTCAAGGCAAGTCAAATGAAAAAGGACAAGTTCAGCATCAAATTCACACTTTTTCCCTTTGTCTGCTCAAGAACAGGCTTTTAAACCACTTCTTGCTGCCTTCAACGATTAAGACTTGCAAAACAGTTTCGCAAGTTTGATAGGTTTATCATAAAAACCACAGAACGCAAGCTCTGAATTACAGGAAAAGGTACACAGGCAAATATCTCAGCTGATGGTGGCTTATTTGTAAACACATACCTTAACGGAGATTGCACTGAGAATGTTTCAGTGGGACTCTAAGGGAAAAGTATTTTCTGAGTACCCTGTAAACAAGAAAAGCTAGGATATATTACAGGACATGCCCACTTGTTCTGCATATTCAAATAGGATTATCAATAAAAACATTTAAGAAGGAAGAAAACCAAGGTAATTTTACTCAGCTATATTTGCTGCCGATTTAGAGAAAAAAAAAAAAAAAAAAGTCACGGGTGCTGCAAAGAAAAAAAAAAAAGTGAACCAGAAACGCCTACAGTAGAACTTTAAAACAATTGCTTGGATAAAAGCAGCTCATGGAACATGAAGTAGAAAAAAAGCGAAACCAGTATCAGACCTGCCTATTTTCTTACCATTGCACAAGAAAAATCCGACAAGCGGTATAAAGTCACTGCCTAAAACCGATCCTAGGATGTAACCAAGAACAATTGAGGCATTTGCTAATCTAAACGGAAACCTTTTCCGGACCCTAGTGTCAAATCACACGTTTTGTCTTGCAGCAGCTCGAGGCTGGAGAGCATTTCCCCTGGGGGTCGGGAGGGTAGGGGCACAAGGGGCTGAGTTTGCGGATCGCACCTGTGCCAGCAGAAGGATCCAGCCCGCGCGCTCCTTGCGCTCGCCATTCTCCGGGCCATCGCTGTGTTTTACTGCTCAGCGATGCCGCTCCATCTGTTTGCGTGGAAGAAAGAGCCACGAGCACTGAGGCACTCAGCAGCCGTGTCATTCCAGCCGCTCGTCCGCCCCCGCCCGCAGCAGCGGCAGCAGCCCGAGGGACACGGCTGCAGCTCGGCGGCTCCCGCGCCTCCGCCAGCCGCCGCACAGTGACCGCGGCAGCGCCCGGCGCCGCTCGCCCGGGGCGGCTCCTGCAGCTCCCGGCCCGCGGCAGCAAAGCACCGCCTGGCGCTCCGCCATCGGCGGGCGGCAGCGCGCCCCGCCCGAGCTGAGCCCCCGCCACCGGGACCGCTGAGCGAGGCCGAGGCACCGGGCGGACGCCCCTTCCGCGCCGCTCGGCTCCGTGCGGGCGGCCGGCCGGAGGCTTCGCCCCTCCAGCGTCGCTGCCGCGGCTCCGTCCCGCGCGGGAGAGGCGCCGGGAGCTCCCCGCGCCCAGCCCGCTCCCCCGGCGCGCGGCCGCCTCGGCCCGCCAGCCATTCATATGGCGCGTCGGCCGTTGCGTCAGACGCCGCGCTTTACGGCCGCAGGGCCTGCCGGGAGTTGTAGTCTCGGACTGACAGCCACCGCTCCGTTTTCCGCCACCGGGAGCTGCGCTCCCGCCGGGGGATCAAACGGCTCCTTCGCTCCTGGGCGCGGAAGCACCTTAGGCAGCACCGCCCCTCCCGAATGTCCTTTCTTTTCCACTCCAACTCTTTTTTCTTTTTTTTCACTCTGTTTTTCACCCCCTTTTCCACTTTCGCTCTTTCTTTTTCACTCTCACCCTTTTCCTTTTTCATTTTTTTTTCTTCCTTTCTCTTCCTTCTATTTTTTTTTCTTCCTTTGCTTTTTCCTTTTCTTTCTTTCTGTCTGTCTTTCTCTCTCTCGTTCTTTCTTTCTCTGGCTCTCTTCCTGTCTCTTTCTTTCTTTCTTTCTTTCTGTCTGTCTGTCTTTTTCGATTTCTTTCTCTCTTTCTCTCATTCTGTCTTTCTCTCTGTCTCTCCTTCTTTCTCTCTTTCTCTCATTCTGTCTTTCTCTCTGTCTCTCCTTCTTTCTCTCTTTCTCTCATTCTGTCTTTCTCTCTGTCTCTCCTTCTTTCTCTCTTTCTCTCATTCTGTCTTTCTCTCTGTCTCTCCTTCTTTCTCTCTTTCTCTCATTCTGTCTTTCTCTCTGTCTCTCCTTCTTTCTCTCTTTCTCTCATTCTGTCTTTCTCTCTGTCTCTCCTTCTTTCTCTCTTTCTCTCATTCTGTCTTTCTCTCTGTCTCTCCTTCTTTCTCTCTTTCTCTCATTCTGTCTTTCTCTCTGTCTCTCCTTCTTTCTCTCTTTCTCTCATTCTGTCTTTCTCTCTGTCTCTCCTTCTTTCTCTCTTTCTCTCATTCTGTCTTTCTCTCTGTCTCTCCTTCTTTCTCTCTTTCTCTCATTCTGTCTTTCTCTCTGTCTCTCCTTCTTTCTCTCTTTCTCTCATTCTGTCTTTCTCTCTGTCTCTCCTTCTTTCTCTCTTTCTCTCATTCTGTCTTTCTCTCTGTCTCTCCTTCTTTCTCTCTTTCTCTCATTCTGTCTTTCTCTCTGTCTCTCCTTCTTTCTCTCTTTCTCTCATTCTGTCTTTCTCTCTGTCTCTCCTTCTTTCTCTCTTTCTCTCATTCTGTCTTTCTCTCTGTCTCTCCTTCTTTCTCTCTTTCTCTCATTCTGTCTTTCTCTCTGTCTCTCCTTCTTTCTCTCTTTCTCTCATTCTGTCTGTCTTTGTCTTTCTCTCTGTCTCTCCTTCTTTCTCTCTTTCTCTCATTCTGTCTGTCTTTGTCTTTCTCTCTGTCTCTCCTTCTTTCTCTCTTTCTCTCATTCTGTCTGTCTTTCTGTCTTTCTCTCTGTCTCTCCTTCTTTCTCTCTTTCTCTCATTCTGTCTGTCTTTGTCTTTCTCTCTGTCTCTCCTTCTTTCTCTCTTTCTCTCATTCTGTCTGTCTTTGTCTTTCTCTCTGTCTCTCCTTCTTTCTCTCTTTCTCTCATTCTGTCTGTCTTTCTGTCTTTCTCTCTGTCTCTCCTTCTTTCTCTCTTTCTCTCATTCTGTCTCTCTTTCTTTCTCTCTGTCTTTCTGTCTTTCTCTCTGTCTCTCTTTCTCTCATTCTGTCTCTCTTTCTTTCTCTCTGTCTTTCTGTCTTTCTCTCTGTCTCTCTGTCTCTCTTTCTCTCTTTCTTTCTCTCTGTCTTTCTCCCTGTCTCTCTGTCTTTCTCTCTGTCTCTCTGTCTCTCTTTCTCTCTTTCTTTCTCTCTGTCTTTCTCCCTGTCTCTCTGTCTTTCTCTCTGTCTCTCTGTCTCTCTTTCTCTCTTTCTTTCTCTCTGTCTTTCTCCCTGTCTCTCTTTCTTTCTCTCTGTCTTTCTCTCTGTCTCTCTTTCTTTCTCTCTGTCTTTCTCTCTGTCTTTCTCTCTGTCTCTCTTTCTTTCTCTCTGTCTTTCTTTCTTTCTCTCTGTCTTTCTCTCTGTCTTTCTCTCTGTCTCTCTTTCTTTCTCTCTTTCTCTCATTCTGTCTCTCTTTCTTTCTCTCTTTCTTTCTCTCTTTCTCTCATTCTGTCTCTCTTTCTTTCTCTCTTTCTTTCTCTCTTTCTCTCATTCTGTCTCTCTTTCTCTCATTCTGTCGCTCTTTCTTTCTCTCTTTCTCTCTTTCTCTCTCACTCTTTCTTTCTTTCTTTCTCTCTTTTTCTCTCTCTATTTCTAATCTTGGCTTTCCTTTCTAGCTTTAGAATAAAAAAGCAGCAGTAGAAACATTCAGGCTACCGGGGCGTGCAAAAAACCCCAAAACGGTAATGATTTTAGGAAAACTATTTCCTCCATGGGAGCCTGAAATTTTCTACAGCTGCAGGTGACATAGAGCTTTTATTTCTTCTTCTAGATAGTTGATACTTAATACTCTATTTATATAGCGCCCCCTGCCGCCTGCTTTGGCGCACTGCAGGCACAGCGCTCCCTGCCGTCTGCATGGGCGCACTGCAGGCAGAGTGCCGCCTAATGACGTCACCTCGTCAACACGGCGCCCCGCCCCCGTCCACGCCCCCAGCGCTCCTTGGAAAGACCCCAAGGCGTAGGCGTTTTGCCAGCTGCCTGATCAAAATGCCGACACCCACCTCGAGCCCTAGAAACGATTTCCCGCGACGCCGAACCCTGCAGGCGAACCGGAATGCCATCATCGCAATCGAAACGCCACAGAAAATCTCGTCGGGGCCGCGGCGGCGTCGGTGTTCCGTGCAGGCAGTCCGGATAGACACACCGGGGTCCTCCGGTTTCCCGCCCTTTTGGCCGCCATTTTGAGAAGGTCAAACAAACTTCCGCGACATTGGTGACGCGCCACTCCCAACATGGCGGCCTTGGGAGGACCCCCCCCCCCCCCCGTCGGCCGAGAGAGGCGGTTACTCAGATGCCGGTCAGAAAACCGCCGAAATACGCCCTCCCGCGGCGCCGCTGACCGCACAGCCCGACTCGAGTACACCTAAAACGCCACAAAAATTCCGCCGGCGCCGCGGCGGCGTCGGTGCTCCGTGCAGGCAGTCCGGATAGACACACCGGGGTCCTCCGGTTTCCCGCCCTTTGGGCCGCCATTTTTAGAAGGTCAAACAAACTCCGCCACGCGCCACGCCCAAGAGGGCTGCCTGGCGACGGCGGGCTGCAGTACCGCGCTCTGCCCACAAGGCGACAGCACTGCCGCCCACCCCAGCCGGGGGCGCCGCGCGCCTTGGGGCTGCGGGCAGCCAAGGCGGCAAAAAAGAACAGGGGCGATTCCCCCCCGCAAAAAACTCCTCTAAAAATAAATGCCAAAAACCTGCCTCTTACCAAACAAGAACCAAATAAGCCCCCTTTCTTTCAAGCCTTCTTGAAATAAATTTTATAGTTCTAGTTTTCCTAGTTCTATTCACACGCATATTTATACCGGACATTGATGTGTTACGTCGTTTATACAATCTATTATGCCTATTCCTATTATCTGTATTTATTCATATTTTGTGGTTTTATCAATATCATTATATATTGATTGCATATTTCTATACTTTGATTTAGATTTCTATCATACTTTTATTATTCCAAAAAAAATCCCATCTCTAACCAAACAAATACCAAAAAACCCTTCTTTTAAACTATATTGAAATCGTTTTATATTTATAGCTTGCATAATTATATTCACTTTTATAGTCACAGTTTATACTGATGCATTCTCTTCATAATTACATATCACATATATATTATTCACATCATATAGATAAATTATTATTTTTATTATGTACCAAATCTACTGCTACAACTTCTTTTTTCTAATATTTTCAATTTTTATATCCATCTTGATGTAGTCATGAGATATTTTTACAAGTAGATTTCTACCTTTCTATCATTTGTATTTGTAGTTTTTATCATAAAACCCCTGCTTTTGCCAAGTAAAAAACAAAACCTTCCTTTCTTTTAAACTACTTTTAATAATATTGTTGTATTTACATTTACCATATCGATAATGTTTTAGATATTATATCATAGTGATGTACTAGATTTATGGCTATTTCCTATAATAGATCATAATAAGATATATACAGTATCACTTGTATTACGTGTTGTATGGATTTATGTCACTTTAGATTTACAATCCTTTAATAATTTTATATATATATATCTGCATAGATTCGCAACACATTTCTATATTTAAAATTTCCTTTGAGCTGTGTTTATATTTATCATCTCTATTGATATATCTATAAACATACACAATGCTCTATTAAAAAATACAATATCTTATTGGAATATATCATGACTTATGTTACCTGTTAAATTTTAAATATAGATCGAATAGATCAAAATAAAAGTTTATTCCCATTTCTGCACATCTACTTGTTTTGTTTAAAGATAGCTATCCTTAGAATTTTACATTTAAAATCCAATTCCTAAATACAAGGACAAAACAAACAGCATCGAATTCCCACCAATGTCTTCCAAAACCATCAAGATACCTCCACCAGCCGAACAACTGCCAGCGAAAAAAACACACAACACTCTTTTCACTGACAGTTCTCATCACATCAGAACAATGGAACCAAACGAAAAGGAAACCCTGGAGAAACACACGCAGCAAATCACAAAAGCCTCTAAAAAAACCCAAACCAACTCGCTCAACTCCAATCAGTGCCACTGACCCTGAACGTCATTTTAAAAACTAACCAAAATTCTACATCTACACTAACTCAAAGAATAAGCAATACTCTGTCAAAAGAACTTTAGAAAGCGAACTAATGAACGAAATAGAAAAAAAAAAAAACAAAAAATCTCAACCACTAAAAAATAAGAAAATAACTACCCAAATTAAAAAAAAAAAAAACAAAAACAAAACAACAAAAACAAACAACTACTTAAAAAGACCCACCATATAAATACCCACGTTCCCAAAAATAAAACTGATCGACAACCACCAAATACGTCGAAGGACAACAAAAAACGAAAAGAAAAAAAAAAAGAAAGGAAAAAACCAAAAGAAAATACATTTGTAAAACAAAAGTCCCCCAAACCAAATCAACTTTAATTTACAACAAAAAAATTATTCCCAGCTGAAGAATAAACGCATAGAGCCTCATTCGATCAAAATAAAAATACCACCCAGAAATAAACACAAAGCCTAAAGAGAAACGTAACCATTAACAATATCTCCCAAATGATCCCGTAACAATACAACATACACTACAATCAAACAAACCAAATCAATAAAAGCCCTGGAAGACGATAAACACGAACGCAATTAGAGAGATTTTAAAAACCCCGCTGCTATTAACGACACGACGCCACCTCGAACCCACCGAAACAAACGCTACACGCCCACGCTAATAAAAGCCACCGCGACAGAATTAAAATCCGAGCCGCTGCTTCGCGCAACGACCCGTAGAAACCATTGCACGCCTTTAAAAACAGAATAGCCCGGCAAAAAAAAATATCCGACTACAGAACTCGATTCAAACCAAACCTTTATCGTCACCACCTGAACCGAGAACCGTACCGGTCAGGAAGAACGCCAGAGCCCTTAGCGCACACCCACTGCGACCCACACAAAACCGTGCGATCGATCCCTACAGAGCACCTCCGAACCACGACACCCAAGAACTTGCGGCAGCCGAACCCCGCGCTGCCGGCCCCGGACGGAGCGCGGCTCCCGGCGGCAAAGCGGCTCCTCCGGCGCGCAGGGGCGGCGCCGCCCCGGAGACCCCCCCGCCCCCGCCCGCTCCCCCTGCCCGGGGGACCCCGGCGGCGCCCGAGCCCCGCGCCCGGAGCGGACAGAGCGGCGGGCACCGGCCGGGCCGGCGCAGCAGCGCCCGCGCCGCCTCTGCCGCCCTCGGCCGGCCCGGCGCCAGCCGCCCTCGGCTCCGCACGGCGGCTCGCACCGGCAGAGCGGCTCGGCCGCTGCCGCGCCAAATTCCCCGTGCGCCTCGGCAACCGCCCGGCCCGGGCCGGCAGCGCTCCCGAGCGGCAACGCTCCGGGCCGGGCCGCGGCCACAAGAAGCGCCCTCAAATGCAGCGGCACAGCCCCGACTGCAGCCCTGCAAACGCTGCCAGAGCTGCGGCTTCCCGCAACTGAACCCCGAAACTGACGCCGCGGGCGGCGCTCACCTCGCTTCAACAAGGGCAAAGAAATGGGTTCTCCCCTTCAAGTTCATCCCCTGGGAGAGCAGAAAAGAAGGGGCTTTCCTCCAATGAAATCCTTCAAGCCGTGTGGAAAGGGGGATTTGGACCTCAATTCAAACCCTTGCAAAGGAGGGACACCAGCGCTGTCCCCTCCATTTAAACCTTAGGATGATGAAAATGGGCTGGCTGCCTTCAAATCAAACCCCTCAGATGACAACAATACTTTGCCCATTCCCGTTCAAATGGAACGCAGGGATTCCCTGTCACCCCTGGGATACCCCTAACAGCCGGGAAAAGGCAGGTTTTCCTTCCATCAACACCCTTCGAACCGCAGGTGAAGGCGGATCCCTCCCAGTTCGAACACAGACAATATTAGGAGAGTAGCTGCTTGCCTCTCCTTCTTTTGTCTTCACAAGCTCCGTTTTTGGTCCTGGGGAACCGGGGAGGGGGGACTGCCAAGATCAAATCGAAAAGGGAAAGGACCAAAGTCCCCGCTCCAAATCCACACGCGCTCACCCGTTCGGCTGCTGCTTCCCGGCACAAAGATTCGTCCCTCGGCACCTCCTTGAAGCGATGCTCCGCGTCTCCAAGCGCGCATCCAGGTGTTCGCCCAGACGCTGCGAGAAGCTCTCGCAGTCCTTCCATGAGACAGCCCCGGGAGCCCCCCATGAACCCCTCTTCTCAGCAGCTCCATGCAAAAGGGAGCTGAGGCGAAGCCTCCCCCTAAAATTGCCTCCCCCCCCCCCCCCCCCCGGCAGGAGCCGGCCCCTCATCATCCTCACAGCTCACACCTGGGGCTGCTCCGAGCCCCCCATCATCCTCACAGCTCACACCTGGCGCTGATGCCACTCTCCAACAGCGCCTCTCCCCGTCCAGCACACAGCCCGCTTCTCACAGACACAGAGCCAACAGACATCTGCTCCGGGTGCTGGCTGTTCTTAGTCCGTCTGCTTCCACAATTCAGACACGGACGTGCGCTGATGGCACTGAGGGAAAGCATTCCAGTGCACAAAACTGTCATTCTGGTAGCACGCTTTGAGACGCCTTCAGAAAAAGCAGAATCAGCGCCACCTCCTAAGAGCCCTGCTGAGGAACCCCGCCCTCCTTGGGACACCCAATGCAGCAGAGCTCGAAAAACAAAGGGAAAAGTCAAGCTTGGAGTGGAAAAAGACAATAGAAATACAGCAGCCTTTCAAGAAAGCCTTCACACAGTAATAGTGGGACCCGGTCACATTTCTTCTTTCCTTGCTCTCTGGAATGACATCGATACGAAGTACAAAACCCACACGAAACCCAAGGCAGAGCTGGGATTTTACACGTCTTCCTTTTGGCTCTCGGGATGACAAGCGCCTCTTCCGGGACTGCGACACGATTTGGGCGCTGGCAGAGAACGGAGGCAAAAGGTGCCAGAGAGCCCCTTCTATCGCCTTCAGCCCCTGCAGCTGTTCTGAGGGTTCCAGGGCACAGCTCGGTCCGTTCCTAGATCAAAACCTCACGGCAATATCTTCAGAACTACTACCCATCTCCAGTCGGAACCTTCTACATTCCTGGAAACAAATGAGTGCGTAGAGAGGGTTTCTCCCCAGCTGAGTTTAGAGACCAATTCCTATTCTTTAGCAATACCTAGAAAACCGAACGCCTTGCCAGGTTTTAGCATCCTACACCCACTCACCCCTCCCTCCCTGTGCATTTGGTGGCAGCTTTGGGTCCCTCTGGGGGACGGCACCCAGCGTGACCCCCGCCCCTCGCCCGCCCCCCACCTGCTCCTGCACCGCAGTGGGGCTCCCTCTCCTGGGCACCTTGGGGTGCCCCCAACGGCATCAGAGCCCCGAGTCTTCACCCCCCCCCCCCCCCCCTTTTCCTGACCCCCAAAGAAGGCTCAGAACGAATCCGACTGCCCTGGACAGCAGCGCAGCGCTTCCCCCAAGCCCTTCCCACACGTGCATGGCCCCAGCAAGGGATTCTGCTGCAACAAGAAAGCGGGGGCAGCCCCCAGAAGGCTTGAGGTTCCTGCCCAGCCTCGCTGTCACGGGCCGGGGGCAGCGAGAGAGGGAGCGGCACAGACGGCGGGGACGGCCCGGCACAGGGCGGGGGCCGCTCTCAGCGCGATGCCGGCAAAGCCGCAGCTCCGGCGCTGTCGGCCGGGCTGCTTGAGCGGCACGGGGGGATCCGCCGAGAGCCTCCGGCCCCGCGCGGGGACTCCTGCAAGGGCCCAGGGGCGCCGGGCTCCGGCCCTCGGGGCTTTATTCTCCGGCAGCCCGAGCCCCGCGGCTGCGGGGCAAAGAAGGAAAGGGGGCACGGGAAGAGAGGAGCGAGAGCAGGGCATGAGAAAGGGCGGCGAGGGAGCTCGGGCTGCGCAGGAAAGCGGGACGGGAAGGGAAAGCCCGGGACGAGGGTACAGGGAGGCTGGGCAGAGGAAGGAGAGAGGGGGAACAGAAGGGAGTAGCGGGCTAGGGACAGGACAGGAAGGAGCCGGGTTTGTGGGGGGAGAGGGAATGGGGGAAAGGGAGCGAGAGAAGGCGAATACGGGGAGAAGGAAGGAGGGCTAGAGAGAGGGACAGGCGGGGAAGCCCCCCAGAGCCCCGGCTGCACCCCGAGCCCGGCCCGGCGCCTCGCCCTGCCCGGGATGCTGCGCTCGGCGGAGCTCGGCTCGCTCCGGAGACGCTCGGCTCGAGTCGGCTCTTGTCGCCTCAACTCGGCTCTTGGCGCCTGCATTCGCCTCTTCGGCAGAGCTCGCCTCGCTTCGGCCCAACTCCCAGCCGCTCTGTGCCTTCGGCGCGCCTCGGCTCCGCTCGCCCCGGTTCGCTCGAGGCCGTCAGGGTCGGCCGCTCTCGCCTTGCTTCGGCCGAGCTCGTGCGATTCCCCCGAAGGCGGCGTCGTTCGGTTGTGTTTTTAGAAATATCTTTCTCTATCGATTGTATCTTTCTATAGTTAGATTTACATTTCTAGAATACTTCTATTAATCCAAATAAAAACCCCATCTCTAACCAAAAAAATACACGAAAACACCTTCTTTTAAACGGTATCGAAATATTTTTATACTTTGTATAGTTATACTCACATTTATATATATGGTTTCTTTTGATGCAATCTATTAATAATTATCTATAATATCTATAAAATTCTAGACATGTATTTAAAGTATTATTTATATTATGTATCGTATCTACTGCTGCAACTGATTTTTTCTTCTAGCTTTAAACTTTATCTGTACGTATTTATGATATATTTCTAGACTTAGATTTCTACCTTCATATTCTTTGTATTTATCATTTTTATCATCAAAACCCTGCCTACTGACAAGTAAAAAAAACCGCTTTCTTTAACGATTTAAAAAATATTTTTATATTTATAATTTTCCTCTTTCTATTTATCATTTGCTCTCTAGTACGTGATAACATACCTGCTCCTGCACCGCAGTGGGGCTCCCTCTCCTGGGCACCTCGGGGTGCCCCCAACGGCATCAGAGCCCCGAGTCTTCACCCCCCCTTTTCCTCTAGTTAGAAACTACACTGGAACTTTTTTCTGGAAACAAAGACACGACCTAAATCCTCTCCCCATGTCCTAGACAGATAGATGTTCAGTTCTTAGTTGACTGGGCAGCAGTTTCTTCAATAGAACGAGAAACAATATGGAAACGTTTTAGCTACAAGCAAATAGGCAAATCTGAACAAGGTCCTGGTGGCCAGCCGCTGCAGTTATTTTGAAGCCATTTTTTAAACAATCAAGTACTGATCCCACAAAAAATAAAGCAAAAAGCTGACTACTGGCTAAGAAAGAAGGAAAAATTAACTTTTGACGACAACAACAACATTCCAAGGACACAGGCTTTTTTCCAATCTCATACCTTATTACTACCTCTCTTGGGAATTCTCATCGTGGATCCCAAAAGGAATAAATCCCTCAGCGTGTCCTAAAGCACCAAGGAGCTACCTACAAGTGAAGGTGGCTACTTTCAGTGCAGACACAGCTGATGACACAGCAGTAGCGCAGTTCTATGCTGCCCAGGGATAATACTGTCTCCTCTTCTCCAGCAGCTGACTCTCTCCTGCCATGGTTTCTGTAAATGCATCAGAGCACGACCTTAAACACAAACAGGCAAGAAAACACCATCAGAAGTCTTTCATTGAGCACTACAAGAAGGGTTCCAAGCAGAGACCAACAGAATTTCAAGGAAGCAGTATGCAATTAAACCACCTCAGACTCGTTCAAGTATCCGGCAGGTAGATGGAACCAAAATGGAACCATTCAGAAACGACAAAGAAAACCTCCCCAAGTATTTATACAGGAGTCCTTAACGTCAGAAATGGGATGACAGGTTATGTTCAGATAAGATGAATGTTTATTTGGATGTAGAAATAAACTTCTCTCATGGTCCTTTGCCAAAAAATAGAACCTACAAGTGAACACCTACACCTGCCTAAAAAGACCTAACGAGCCCCTGGCAGCCACCGGCATCAAAGCACAGGGGATGTTTCTAATCCAGGCTAAGGAGAACAATATCACCTTTTGTTCTCTCCAGTTTGTTTCCTCTGCAGTCCTATTTGCTTCTTATGATTTTTACACTCTCTGTATCTTCTCGGGCAGCGCTGAGTCTGACGACCGGGATACGAGAGTCCTTCCCTGCCCTACGGAGAGAACCAGGAAAAAAAGTTAAAAAAAGAACAGGGCAGTTTGAAGTTAATACTTCCGACGAGAAGCAGCACCTGACAAACAGAGTGAACAAAGCGTGACACCTCCCTGGGGACAGAAGACTTACAAACTCTCCGGGATTTACAATCCTAGTAACCAAGCCCTTCAGCACAGCAGCCAAGTGTCCCATTAGGTGGTGCTGCACCAAAGAATGATCCGAGAGGTTCCAAAGAGTGAAACGCACGTTATTTTCCAAAGACGTAAAATCGTGCAAAATAACAAAACTACAATAGATCTAAACTACAGGGCAAGAGTACAAGTGTTAACTTGAGGAGCTGGAACCATCCAGGTGAGCAACTGCTAACTGGATCCTCAACAGAGTTTGAGGAACCCTCCAGGATACAGAAGGGTTTTCCCCAGCAATGTCACAGGCCGAGTTTTGAGAGAAGTACACTTGCCAGATGCTCAGAAACGTCACCCATCCTCCTCCGGGTGTCCTGAGAGAGCTGCGAATGGCTCTCACGTGGTTTGAGCTGGTTCTGTAAGGGCTCAGGGTGAATTTCACCAGATGCAACCAAACTGGGCAACACCCAGTGGGACAGAAGGAACCCAAAGCTTGTTTTACCCAAAGCTTGGGTAAGCAGAGCTCCAGCAAATACTGAGGAAACGGACAGAACAGGGTAACAAATAATAAACATACCTTTTTTTTTTTTTTTTTTTTTTTTTCAGATGAGCAAAACAATTAAGGAGAAGGTGGAAAACTCACCATGACTGAACATTTCATCACCTGTAAGCTGACCATCCTTAGCATAGAGGATTCCAAATTTAAAATTCACCGATCCCTGGAAAATAAAACCAAATATTATTTGGTAAACAGTCAAACAGAAGACATAACAATTTGGGTCCTCTAATCTTTGCATACATCCTACACATCAGAACATACATTTTATACTATCTCCTACTACACGATAATTTACCTTTAAACTTTGATAGTATAGCATAAAACCATTAACTTAGATGGGTGATCAATTATTATTAAGTTGGTGCTTCAAGTTATTTTTGCTGTCAGGTTCAAAAAAACATTACTTCTTTTTACTGTAACGAGCAATTGATTTAGAAGTCATCAAAAGCCCATCAAAATACAAAGCTGTACTCACCGGACGGGTCTGTGAGCAAGAAGTAGTTAGGCTTGTACTCACCTCTTGCCCTTCAACAACCAATAAATCCTGTCAACAAAAACAGCATCTTTAGCCCCCTCCTATTAAAGATTCTACAAGGATGATGGTTTTATTTGTGTTTAGAAGTTTGGATTTGAAATGGCCAGTTCAATGGATAAAGAGACAGTTTAAGTAGTATTAGATTATTATTATTATTATTATTATTATTATTATTATTAGCTACTGGAAGAAACAAACCAGTAGTATCTATACTTAATTACTTCTATTTCCAGGAAATCATAAAGAAAAAGAACCAAACAAAAAAAAGTCACTTCCTACCTTTTGTATCTCAGGATGAAAAATGTCTCTTGGGCTCTTCTCCAGTTTCTCAAGACTCCTGGCACTGAAATGCAAATGAACGAGTGCTTTAGAGCAGGGCAAGTGCACATTCCAACCCCGAACCACCAACCGATTGCAGTTACAGCGCTTACAAAATGAATCGTTCCCAGAGCCTCTGGGAAATGGAACGGTTGGTGCAACTGCCATTTCTTCCCCAAAATACTAACTTCCAACACTTCCTAAACTTAGTTTGCATTTTAAAAACAGAAATTAGGGAGACTCAGGGTGGAGATCAGGTTGAAATTGATTTCCTTCTAAAGCACAGGGCTCTGTTCCATCACCCTTCACTTTGGCTCCACACAGAATCACGGGGAGCATTTTAGGAGGGCCCAAGAACCAATTCTATTTCTCTCTTTTTTCTAGTTCTCTCTCTTCCTAAATCATTCAAGGCAAGTCAAATGAAAAAGGACAAGTTCAGCATCAAATTCACACTTTTTCCCTTTGTCTGCTCAAGAACAGGCTTTTAAACCACTTCTTGCTGCCTTCAACGATTAAGACTTGCAAAACAGTTTCGCAAGTTTGATAGGTTTATCATAAAAACCACAGAACGCAAGCTCTGAATTACAGGAAAAGGTACACAGGCAAATATCTCAGCTGATGGTGGCTTATTTGTAAACACATACCTTAACGGAGATTGCACTGAGAATGTTTCAGTGGGACTCTAAGGGAAAAGTATTTTCTGAGTACCCTGTAAACAAGAAAAGCTAGGATATATTACAGGACATACCCACTTGTTCTGCATATTCAAATAGGATTATCAATAAAAACATTTAAGAAGGAAGAAAACCAAGGTAATTTTACTCAGCTATATTTGCTGCCGATTTAGAGAAAAAAAAAAAAAAAAAGTCACGGGTGCTGCAAAGAAAAAAAAAAAAGTGAACCAGAAACGCCTACAGTAGAACTTTAAAACAATTGCTTGGATAAAAGCAGCTCATGGAACATGAAGTAGAAAAAAAGCGAAACCAGTATCAGACCTGCCTATTTTCTTACCATTGCACAAGAAAAATCCGACAAGCGGTATAAAGTCACTGCCTAAAACCGATCCTAGGATGTAACCAAGAACAATTGAGGCATTTGCTAATCTAAACGGAAACCTTTTCCGGACCCTAGTGTCAAATCACACGTTTTGTCTTGCAGCAGCTCGAGGCTGGAGAGCATTTCCCCTGGGGGTCGGGAGGGTAGGGGCACAAGGGGCTGAGTTTGCGGATCGCACCTGTGCCAGCAGAAGGATCCAGCCCGCGCGCTCCTTGCGCTCGCCATTCTCCGGGCCATCGCTGTGTTTTACTGCTCAGCGATGCCGCTCCATCTGTTTGCGTGGAAGAAAGAGCCACGAGCACTGAGGCACTCAGCAGCCGTGTCATTCCAGCCGCTCGTCCGCCCCCGCCCGCAGCAGCGGCAGCAGCCCGAGGGACACGGCTGCAGCTCGGCGGCTCCCGCGCCTCCGCCAGCCGCCGCACAGTGACCGCGGCAGCGCCCGGCGCCGCTCGCCCGGGGCGGCTCCTGCAGCTCCCGGCCCGCGGCAGCAAAGCACCGCCTGGCGCTCCGCCATCGGCGGGCGGCAGCGCGCCCCGCCCGAGCTGAGCCCCCGCCACCGGGACCGCTGAGCGAGGCCGAGGCACCGGGCGGACGCCCCTTCCGCGCCGCTCGGCTCCGTGCGGGCGGCCGGCCGGAGGCTTCGCCCCTCCAGCGTCGCTGCCGCGGCTCCGTCCCGCGCGGGAGAGGCGCCGGGAGCTCCCCGCGCCCGGCGCGCGGCCGCCTCGGCCCGCCAGCCATTCATATGGCGCGTCGGCCGTTGCGTCAGACGCCGCGCTTTACGGCCGCAGGGCCTGCCGGGAGTTGTAGTCTCGGACTGACAGCCACCGCTCCGTTTGCCGCCACCGGGAGCTGCGGTCCCGCCGGGGGATCAAACGGCTCCTTCGCTCCTGGGCGCGGAAGCACCTTAGGCAGCACCGCCCCTCCCGAATGCCCTTTCTTTTCCACTCCAACTCTTTTTTCTTTTTTTCACTCTGTTTTTCACCCCCTTTTCCACTTTCGCTCTTTCTTTTTCACTCTCACCCTTTTCCTTTTTCATTTTTTTTTCTTCCTTTCTCTTCCTTCTTTTTTTTTTTCTTCCTTTCCTTTTTCCTTGTCTTTCATTCTGTCTTTCTCTCTCTCGTTCTTTTTTCTCTGGCTCTCTTCCTGTTTCTTTCTTTCTTTCTTTCTTTCTTTCTTTCTTTCTTTCTTTCTGTCTTTTTCTATTTCTTTCTCTCTCTCTTTCTTTCTTTCTCTGGCTCTCTTCCTGTCTCTCTCTTTCTCTCATTCTGTCTGTCTTTCTGTCTTTCTCTCTGTCTCTCCTTCTTTCTCTCTTTCTCTCATTCTGTCTTTCTGTCTCTCCTTCTTTCTCTCATTCTGTCTTTCTGTCTCTCCTTCTTTCTCTCATTCTGTCTTTCTCTCTGTCTCTCCTTCTTTCTCTCTTTCTCTCATTCTGTCTGTCTTTCTGTCTTTCTCTCTGTCTCTCTTTCTTTCTCTCTTTCTCTCATTCTGTCTCTCTTTCTTTCTCTCTTTCTTTCTCTCTTTCTCTCATTCTGTCTCTCTTTCTTTCTCTCTGTCTTTCTGTCTTTCTGTCTCTTTCTTTCTCTCTGTCTTTCTGTCTTTCTGTCTCTTTCTTTCTCTCTTTCTCTCATTCTGTCTCTCTTTCTTTCTCTCTTTCTCTCTCTCTCTTTCTTTCTCTCTTTCTTTCTCTCTTTCTTTCTCTCTTTCTTTCTCTCTTTCTTTCTTTCTTTCTTTCTTTCTTTCTTTCTTTCTTTCTTTCTTTCTTTCTTTCTTTCTCTCTTTCTCTCTTTTTCTCTCTCTATTTCTAATCTTGGCTTTCCATTCTAGCTTTAGAATAAAAAAGCAGCAGTAGAAACATTCAGGCTACCGGGGAGTGCAAAAAACCCCAAAACGGTAATGATTTTAGGAAAACTATTTCCTCCATGGGAGCCTGAAAGTTTCTACAGCTGCAGGTGACATAGAGCTTTTATTTCTTCTTCTAGATAGTTGATACTTAATACTCTATTTATACAGCGCCCCCTGCCGTCTGCATGGGCGCACTGCAGGCACAGCGCCCCCTGCCGCCGGCTTTGGCGCACTGCAGGCACAGCGCCCCCTGCCGTCTGCATGGGCGCACTGCAGGCACAGCGCCCCCTGCCGCCTGCTTTGGCGCACTGCAGGCAGAGCGCCCCCTGCCGTCTGCATGGGCGCACTGCAGCCAGAGTGCCGCCTAATGACGTCACCTCGTCAACAGGGCGCCCCGCCCCGGCCACGCCCCCAGCGCCCCTTGGAAAGACCCCAAGGCGTAGGCGTTTTGCCAGCTGCCTGATCAAAATGCCGACACCCACCTCGAGCCCTAGAAACGATTTCCCGCGACGCCGAACCCTGCAGGCGAACCGGAATGCCATCATCGCAATCGAAACGCCACAGAAAATCTCGTCGGGGCCGCGGCGGCGTCGGTGTTCTGTGCAGGCAGTCCGGATAGACACACCGGGGTCCTCCGGTTTCCCGCCCTTTGGGCCGCCATTTTGAGAAGGTCAAACAAACTCCCGCGACATTGGTGACACGCCACTCCCAACATGGCGGCCGTGGGAGGACCCCCTCGGCCGAGAGAGGCGGTTACTCAGATGCCGGTCAGAAAACCGCCGACATACGCCCGCCCGCGGCGCCGCTGACCGCACAGCCCGACTCGAGTACACCTAAAACGCCACAAAAATTCCGCCGGCGCCGCGGCGGCGTCGGTGCTCCGTGCAGGCAGTCCGGATAGACACACCGGGGTCCTCCGGTTTCCCGCCCTTTGGGCCGCCATTTTGAGAAGGTCAAACAAACTCCCGCGACATTGGTGACGCGCCACTCCCAACATGGCGGCCGTGGGAGGACCCCCTCGGCCGAGAGAGGCCGTTACTCAGATGCCGGTAAGAAAACCGCCGAAATACGCCCGCCCGCGGCGCCGCTGACCGCACAGCCCGTCTCGGGTACACCTAAAACGCCACAAAAATTCCGCCGGCGCCGCGGCGGCGTCGGTGCTCCGTGCAGGCAGTCCGGATAGACACACCGGGGTCCTCCGGTTTCCCGCCCTTTGGGCCGCCATTTTTAGAAGGTCAAACAAACTCCGCCACGCGCCACGCCCAAGAGGGCTGCCTGGCGGCGGCGGGCTGCAGTACCGCGCTCTGCCCACAAGGCGGTAGCACTGCCGCCCACCCCAGCCGGGGGCGCCGCGCGCCTTGGGGCTGCGGGCAGCCAAGGCGGCAAAAAAGAACAGGGGCGATTCCCCCCCGCAAAAAACTCCTCTAAAAATAAATGCCAAAAACCTGCCTCTTACCAAACAAGAACCAAATAAGCCCCCTTTCTTTCAAGCCTTCTTGAAATAAATTTTATAGTTCTAGTTTTCCTAGTTCTATTCACACGCATATTTATACCGGACATTGATGTGTTACGTCGTTTATACAATCTATTATGCCTATTCCTATTATCTGTATTCATTCATATTTTGTGGTTTTATCAATATCATTATATATTGATTGCATATTTCTATACTTTGATTTAGATTTCTATCATACTTTTATTATTCCAAAAAAAATCCCATCTCTAACCAAACAAATACCAAAAAACCCTTCTTTTAAACTATATTGAAATCGTTTTATATTTATAGCTTGCATAATTATATTCACTTTTATAGTCACAGTTTATACTGATGCATTCTCTTCATAATTACATATCACATATATATTATTCACATCATATAGATAAATTATTATTTTCATTATGTACCAAATCTACTGCTACAACTTCTTTTTTCTAATATTTTCAATTTTTATATCCATCTTGATGTAGTCATGAGATATTTTTACAAGTAGATTTCTACCTTTCTATCATTTGTATTTGTAGCTTTTATCATAAAACCCCTGCTTTTGCCAAGTAAAAAACAAAACCTTCCTTTCTTTTAAACTACTTTTAATAATATTGTTGTATTTACATTTACCATATCTATAATGTTTTAGATATTATATCATAGTGATGTACTAGATTTATGGCTATTTCCTATAATAGATCATAATAAGATATATACAGTATCACTTGTATTACGTGTTGTATGGATTTATGTCACTTTAGATTTACAATCCTTTAATAATTTTATATATATATATCTGCATAGATTCGCAACGCATTTCTATATTTAAAATTTCCTTTGAGCTGTGTTTATATTTATCATCTCTATTGATATATCTATAAACATACACAACGCTCTATTAAAAAATACAATATCTTATTGGAATATATCATGACTTATGTTACCTGTTAAATTTTAAATATAGATCGAATAGATCAAAATAAAAGTTTATTCCCATTTCTGCACATCTACTTGTTTTGTTTAAAGATAGCTATCCTTAGAATTTTACATTTAAAATCCAATTCCTAAATACAAAGACAAAACAAACAGCATCGAATTCCCACCAATGTCTTCCAAAACCATCAAGATACCTCCACCAGCCAAACAACTGCCAGCGAAAAAAACACACAACACTCTTTTCACTGACAGTTCTCATCACATCAGAAAAATGGAACCAAACGAAAAGAAAACCCTGGAGAAACACACGCAGCAAATCACAAAAGCCTCTAAAAAAACCCAAACCAACTCGCTCAACTCCAATCAGTGCCACTGACCCTGAACGTCATTTTAAAAACTAACCAAAATTCTACATCTACACTAACTCAAAGAATAAGCAATACTCTGTCAAAAGAACTTTAGAAAGCGAACTAATGAACGAAATAGAAAAAAAAAAACCAAAAAATCTCAACCACTAAAACATAAGAAAATAACTACCCAAATTAAAAAAAAAAAAAACCAACAAAAACAAACAACTACTTAAAAAGACCCACCATATAAATACCCACGTTCCCAAAAATAAAACTGATCAACAACCACCAAATACGTCGAAGGACAACAAAAAACGAAAAGAAAAAAAAAAGAAAGGAAAAAACCAAAAGAAAATACATTTGTAAAACAAAAGTCTCCCAAACCAAATCAACTTTAATTTACAACAAAAAAATTATTCCCAGCTGAAGAATAAACGCATAGAGCCTCATTCGATCAAAATAAAAATACCACCCAGAAATAAACACAAAGCCTAAAGAGAAACGTAACCATTAACAATATCTCCCAAATGATCCCGTAACAATACAACATACACTACAATCAAACAAACCAAATCAATAAAAGCCCTGGAAGACGATAAACACGAACGCAATTAGAGAGATTTTAAAAACCCCGCTGCTATTAACGACACGACGCCACCTCGAACCCACCGAAACAAACGCTACACGCCCACGCTAATAAAAGCCACCGCGACAGAATTAAAATCCGAGCCGCTGCTTCGCGCAACGACCCGTAGAAACCATTGCACGCCTTTAAAAACAGAATAGCCCGGCAAAAAAAATATCCGACTACAGAACTCGATTCAAACCAAACCTTTATCGTCACCACCTGAACCGAGAACCGTACCGGTCAGGAAGAACGCCAGAGCCCTTAGCGCACACCCACTGCGACCCACACAAAACCGTGCGATCGATCCCTACAGAGCACCTCCGAACCACGACACCCAAGAACTTGCGGCAGCCGAACCCCGCGCTGCCGGCCCCGGACGGAGCGCGGCTCCCGGCGGCAAAGCGGCTCCTCCGGCGCGCAGGGGCGGCGCCGCCCCGGAGACCCCCCCGCCCCCGCCCGCTCCCCCTGCCCGGGGGACCCCGGCGGCGCCCGAGCCCCGCGCCCGGAGCGGACAGAGCGGCGGGCACCGGCCGGGCCGGCGCAGCAGCGCCCGCGCCGCCTCTGCCGCCCTCGGCTCCGCACGGCGGCTCGCACCGGCAGAGCGGCTCCGCCGCTGCCGCACCAAATTCCCCGTGCGCCTCGGCAACCGCCCGGCCCGGGCCGGCAGCGCTCCCGAGCGGCAACGCTCCGGGCCGGGCCGCGGCCACAAGAAGCGCCCTCAAATGCAGCGGCACAGCCCCGACTGCAGCCCTGCAAACGCTGCCAGAGCTGCGGCTTCCCGCAACTGAACCCCGAAACTGACGCCGCGGGCGGCGCTCACCTCGCTTCAACAAGGGCAAAGAAATGGGTTCTCCCCTTCAAGTTCATCCCCTGGGAGAGCAGAAAAGAAGGGGCTTTCCTCCGATGAAATCCTTCAAGCCGTGTGGAAAGGGGGATTTGGACCTCAATTCAAACCCTTGCAAAGGAGGGACACCAGCGCTGTCCCCTCCATTTAAACCTTAGGATGATGAAAATGGGCTGGCTGCCTTCAAATCAAACCCCTCAGATGACAACAATACTTTGCCCGTTCCCGTTCAAATGGAACGCAGGGATTCCCTGTCACCCCTGGGATACCCCTAACAGCCGGGAAAAGGCAGGTTTTCCTTCAATCAACACCCTTCGAACCGCAGGTGAAGGCGGATCCCTCCCAGTTCGAACACAGACAATATTAGGAGAGTAGCTGCTTGCCTCTCCTTCTTTTGTCTTCACGAGCTCCGTTTTTGGTCCTGGGGAACCGGGGAGGGGGGACTGCCAAGATCAAATCGAAAAGGGAAAGGACCAAAGTCCCCGCTCCAAATCCACACGCGCTCACCCGTTCGGCTGCTGCTTCCCGGCACAAAGATTCGTCCCTCGGCACCTCCTTGAAGCGATGCTCCGCGTCTCCAAGCGCGCATCCAGGTGTTCGCCCAGACGCTGCGAGAAGCTCTCGCAGTCCTTCCATGAGACAGCCCCGGGAGCCCCCCATGAACCCCTCTTCTCAGCAGCTCCATGCAAAAGGGAGCTGAGGCGAAGCCTCCCCCTAAAATTGCCTCCCCCCCCCCGCCCCGGCAGGAGCCGGCCCCTCATCATCCTCACAGCTCACACCTGGGGCTGCTCCGAGCCCCCCATCATCCTCACAGCTCACACCTGGCGCTGATGCCACTCTCCAACAGCGCCTCTCCCCGTCCAGCACACAGCCCGCTTCTCACAGACACAGAGCCAACAGACATCTGCTCCGGCTGCTGGCTGTTCTTAGTCCGTCTGCTTCCACAATTCAGACACGGACGTGCGCTGATGGCACTGAGGGAAAGCTTTCCAGTGCACAAAACTGTCATTCTGGTAGCACGCTTTGAGACGCCTTCAGAAAAAGCAGAATCAGCGCCACCTCCTAAGAGCCCTGCTGAGGAACCCCGCCCTCCTTGGGACACCCAATGCAGCAGAGCTCGAAAAACAAAGGGAAAAGTCAAGCTTGGAGTGGAAAAAGACAATAGAAATACAGCAGCCTTTCAAGAAAGCCTTCACACAGTAATAGTGGGACCCGGTCACATTTCTTCTTTCCTTGCTCTCTGGAATGACATCGATACGAAGTACAAAACCCACACGAAACCCAAGGCAGAGCTGGGATTTTACACGTCTTCCTTTTGGCTCTCGGGATGACAAGCGCCTCTTCCGGGACTGCGACACGATTTGGGCGCTGGCAGAGAACGGAGGCAAAAGGTGCCAGAGAGCCCCTTCTATCGCCTTCAGCCCCTGCAGCTGTTCTGAGGGTTCCAGGGCACAGCTCGGTCCGTTCCTAGATCAAAACCTCACGGCAATATCTTCAGAACTACTACCCATCTCCAGTCGGAAACTTCTACATTCCTGGAAACAAATGAGTGCGTAGAGAGGGTTTCTCCCCAGCTGAGTTTAGAGACCAATTCCTATTCTTTAGCAATACCTAGAAAACCGAACGCCTTGCCAGGTTTTAGCATCCTACACCCACTCACCCCTCCCTCCCTGTGCATTTGGTGGCAGCTTTGGGTCCCTCTGGGGGACGGCACCCAGCGTGACCCCCGCCCCTCGCCCGCCCCCCACCTGCTCCTGCACCGCAGTGGGGCTCCCTCTCCTGGGCACCTTGGGGTGCCCCCAACGGCATCAGAGCCCCGAGTCTTCACCCCCCCCCCCCCCCCCCCCTTTTCCTGACCCCCAAAGAAGGCTCAGAACGAATCCGACTGCCCTGGACAGCAGCGCAGCGCTTCCCCCAAGCCCTTCCCACACGTGCATGGCCCCAGCAAGGGATTCTGCTGCAACAAGAAAGCGGGGGCAGCCCCCAGAAGGCTTGAGGTTCCTGCCCAGCCTCGCTGTCACGGGCCGGGGGCAGCGAGAGAGGGAGCGGCACAGACGGCGGGGACGGCCCGGCACAGGGCGGGGGCCGCTCTCAGCGCGATGCCGGCAAAGCCGCAGCTCCGGCGCTGTCGGCCGGGCTGCTTGAGCGGCACGGGGGGATCCGCCGAGAGCCTCCGGCCCCGCGCGGGGACTCCTGCAAGGGCCCAGGGCCGCCGGGCTCCGGCCCTCGGGGCTTTACTCTCCGGCAGCCCGAGCCCCGCGGCTGCGGGGCAAAGAAGGAAAGGGGGCACGGGAAGAGAGGAGCGAGAGCAGGGCATGAGAAAGGGCGGCGAGGGAGCTCGGGCTGCGCAGGAAAGCGGGACGGGAAGGGAAAGCCCGGGACGAGGGTACAGGGAGGCTGGGCAGAGGAAGGCGAGAGGGGGAACAGAAGGGAGTAGCGGGCTAGGGACAGGACAGGAAGGAGCCGGGTTTGTGGGGGGAGAGGGAATGGGGGAAAGGGAGCGAGAGAAGGCGAATACGGGGAGAAGGAAGGAGGGCTAGAGAGAGGGACAGGCGGGGAAGCCCCCCAGAGCCCCGGCTGCACCCCGAGCCCGGCCCGGCGCCTCGCCCTGCCCGGGATGCTGCGCTCGGCGGAGCTCGGCTCGCTCCGGAGACGCTCGGCTCGAGTCGGCTCTTGTCGCCTCAACTCGGCTCTTGGCGCCTGCATTCGCCTCTTCGGCAGAGCTCGCCTCGCTTCGGCCCAACTCCCAGCCGCTCTGTGCCTTCGGCGCGCCTCGGCTCCGCTCGCCCCGGTTCGCTCGAGGCCGTCAGGGTCGGCCGCTCTCGCCTTGCTTCGGCCGAGCTCGTGCGATTCCCCCGAAGGCGGCGTCGTTCGGTTGTGTTTTTAGAAATATCTTTCTCTATCGATTGTATCTTTCTATAGTTAGATTTACATTTCTAGAATACTTCTATTAATCCAAATAAAAACCCCATCTCTAACCAAAAAAATACACGAAAACACCTTCTTTTAAACGGTATCGAAATATTTTTATACTTTGTATAGTTATACTCACATCTATATATATGGTTTCTTTTGATGCAATCTATTAATAATTATCTATAATAGCTATAAAATTCTAGACATGTATTTAAAGTATTATTTATATTATGTATCGTATCTACTGCTGCAACTGATTTTTTCTTCTAGTTTTAAACTTTATCTGTACGTATTTATGATATATTTCTAGACTTAGATTTCTACTTTCATATTCTTTGTATTTATCATTTTTATCATCAAAACCCTGCCTACTGACAAGTAAAAAAAAACGCTTTCTTTAACGATTAAAAAAATATTTTTATATTTATAATTTTCCTATTTCTATTTATCATTTGCTCTCTAGTATGTGATAACATACCTGCTCCTGCACCGCAGTGGGGCTCCCTCTCCTGGGCACCTCGGGGTGCCCCCAACGGCATCAGAGCCCCGAGTCTTCACCCCCCCTTTTCCTCTAGTTAGAAACTACACTGGAACTTTTTTCTGGAAACAAAGACACGACCCAAATCCTCTCCCCATGTCCTAGACAGATAGATGTTCAGTTCTTAGTTGACTGGGCAGCAGTTTCTTCAATAGAACGAGAAACAATATGGAAACGTTTTAGCTACAAGCAAATAGGCAAATCTGAACAAGGTCCTGGTGGCCAGCCGCTGCAGTTATTTTGAAGCCATTTTTTAAACAATCAAGTACTGATCCCACAAAAAATAAAGCAAAAAGCTGACTACTGGCTAAGAAAGAAGGAAAAATTAACTTTTGACGACAACAACAACATTCCAAGGACACAGGCTTTTTTCCAATCTCATACCTTATTACTACCTCTCTTGGGAATTCTCATCGTGGATCCCAAAAGGAATAAATCCCTCAGCATGTCCTAAAGCACCAAGGAGCTACCTACAAGTGAAGGTGGCTACTTTCAGTGCAGACACAGCTGATGACACAGCAGTAGCGCAGTTCTATGCTGCCCAGGGATAATACTGTCTCCTCTTCTCCAGCAGCTGACTCTCTCCTGCCATGGTTTCTGTAAATGCATCAGAGCACGACCTTAAACACAAACAGGCAAGAAAACACCATCAGAAGTCTTTCATTGAGCACTACAAGAAGGCTTCCAAGCAGAGACCAACAGAATTTCAAGGAAGCAGTATGCAATTAAACCACCTCAGACTCGTTCAAGTATCCGGCAGGTAGATGGAACCAAAATGGAACCATTCAGAAACGACAAAGAAAACCTCCCCAAGTATTTATACAGGAGTCCTTAACGTCAGAAATGGGATGACAGGTTATGTTCAGATAAGATGAATGTTTATTTGGATGTAGAAATAAACTTCTCTCATGGTCCTTTGCCAAAAAATAGAACCTACAAGTGAACACCTACACCTGCCTAAAAAGACCTAACGAGCCCCTGGCAGCCACCGGCATCAAAGCACAGGGGATGTTTCTAATCCAGGCTAAGGAGAACAATATCACCTTTTGTTCTCTCCAGTTTGTTTCCTCTGCAGTCCTATTTGCTTCTTATGATTTTTACAGTCTCTGTATCTTCTCGGGCAGCGCTGAGTCTGACGACCAGGATACGAGAGTCCTTCCCTGCCCTACGGAGAGAACCAGGAAAAAAAGTTAAAAAAAGAACAGGGCAGTTTGAAGTTAATACTTCCGACGAGAAGCAGCACCTGACAAACAGAGTGAACAAAGCGTGACACCTCCCTGGGGACAGAAGACTTACAAACTCTCCAGGATTTACAATTCCAGTAACCAAGCCCTTCAGCACAGCAGCCAAGTGTCCCATTAGGTGGTGCTGCACCAAAGAATGATCCGAGAGGTTCCAAAGAGTGAAACGCACGTTATTTTCCAAAGACGTAAAATCGTGCAAAATAACAAAACTACAATAGATCTAAACTACAGGGCAAGAGTACAAGTGTTAACTTGAGGAGCTGGAACCATCCAGGTGAGCAACTGCTACCTGGATCCTCAACAGAGTTTGAGGAACCCTCCAGGATACAGAAGGGTTTTCCCCAGAAATTACACAGGCCGAGTTTTGACAGAAGTACACGTGCCAGATGCTCAGAAACGTCACCCATCCTCCTCCGGGTGTCCTGAGAGAGCTGCGAATGGCTCTCACGTGGTTTGAGCTGGTTCTGTAAGGGCTCAGGGTGAATTTCACCAGATGCAACCAAACTGGGCAACACCCAGTGGGACAGAAGGAACCCAAAGCTTGTTTTACCCAAAGCTTGGGTAAGCAGAGCTCCAGCAAATACTGAGGAAACGGACAGAACAGGGTAACAAATAATAAACATACCTTTTTTTTTTTTTTTTTCAGATGAGCAAAACAATTAAGGAGAAGGTGGAAAACTCACCATGACTGAACATTTCATCACCTGTAAGCTGACCATCCTTAGCATAGAGGACTCCAAATTTAAAATTCACCGATCCCTGGAAAATAAAACCAAATATTATTTGGTAAACAGTCAAACAGAAGACATAACAATTTGGTTCCTCTAATCTTTGCATACATCCTACACATCAGAACATACATTTTATACTATCTCCTACTACACGATAATTTACCTTTAAACTTTGATAGTATAGCATAAAACCATTAATTTAGATGGGTGATCAATTATTATTAAGTTGGTGCTTCAAGTTATTTTTGCTGTCAGGTTCAAAAAAACATTACTTCTTTTTACTGTAACGAGCAATTGATTTAGAAGTCATCAAAAGCCCATCAAAATACAAAGCTGTACTCACCGGACGGGTCTGTGAGCAAGAAGTAGTTAGGCTTGTACTCACCTCTTGCCCTTCAACAACCAATAAATCCTGTCAACAAAAACAGCATCTTCAGCCCCCTCCTATTAAAGATTCTACAAGGATGATGGTTTTATTTGTGTTTAGAAGTTTGGATTTGAAATGGCCAGTTCAATGGATAAAGAGACAGTTTAAGTAGTATTAGATTATTATTATTATTATTATTAGCTACTGGAAGAAACAAACCAGTAGTATCTATACTTAATTACTTCTATTTCCAGGAAATCATAAAGAAAAAGAACCAAACAAAAAAAAGTCACTTCCTACCTTTTGTATCTCAGGATGAAAAATGTCTCTTGGGCTCTTCTCCAGTTTCTCAAGACTCCTGGCACTGAAATGCAAATGAACGAGTGCTTTAGAGCAGGGCAAGTGCACATTCCAACCCCGAACCACCAACCGATTGCAGTTACAGCGCTTACAAAATGAATCGTTCCCAGAGCCTCTGGGAAATGGAACGGTTGGTGCAACTGCCATTTCTTCCCCAAAATACTAACTTCCAACACTTCCTAAACTTAGTTTGCATTTTAAAAACAGAAATTAGGGAGACTCAGGGTGGAGATCAGGTTGAAATTGATTTCCTTCTAAAGCACAGGGCTCTGTTCCATCACCCTTCACTTTGGCTCCACACAGAATCACGGGGAGCATTTTAGGAGGGCTCAAGAACCAATTCTATTTCTCTCTTTTTTCTAGTTCTCTCTCTTCCTAAATCATTCAAGGCAAGTCAAATGAAAAAGGACAAGTTCAGCATCAAATTCACACTTTTTCCCTTTGTCTACTCAAGAACAGGCTTTAAAACCACTTCTTGCTGCCTTCAACGATTAAGACTTGCAAAACAGTTTCGCAAGTTTGATAGGTTTATCATAAAAACCACAGAACGCAAGCTCTGAATTACAGGAAAAGGTACACAGGCAAATATCTCAGCTGATGGTGGCTTATTTGTAAACACATACCTTAACGGAGATTGCACTGAGAATGTTTCAGTGGGACTCTAAGGGAAAAGTATTTTCTGAGTACCCTGTAAACAAGAAAAGCTAGGATATATTACAGGACATACCCACTTGTTCTGCATATTCAAATAGGATTATCAATAAAAACATTTAAGAAGGAAGAAAACCAAGGTAATTTTACTCAGCTATATTTGCTGCCGATTTAGAGAAAAAAAAAAAAGTCACGGGTGCTGCAAAGAAAAAAAAAAAAAAAGTGAACCAGAAACGCCTACAGTAGAACTTTAAAACAATTGCTTGGATAAAAGCAGCTCATGGAACATGAAGTAGAAAAAAACCGAAACCAGTATCAGACCTGCCTATTTTCTTACCATTGCACAAGAAAATCCGACAAGCGGTATAAAGTCACTGCCTAAAACCGATCCTAGGATGTAACCAAGAACAATTGAGGCATTTGCTAATCTAAACGGAAACCTTTTCCGGACCCTAGTGTCAAATCACACGTTTTGTCTTGCAGCAGCTCGAGGCTGGAGAGCATTTCCCCTGGGGGTCGGGAGGGTAGGGGCACAAGGGGCTGAGTTTGCGGATCGCACCTGTGCCAGCAGAAGGATCCAGCCCGCGCGCTCCTTGCGCTCGCCATTCTCCGGGCCATCGCTGTGTTTTACTGCTCAGCGATGCCGCTCCACCTGTTTGCGTGGAAGAAAGAGCCACGAGCACTGAGGCACTCAGCAGCCGTGTCATTCCAGCCGCTCGTCCGCCCCCGCCCGCAGCAGCGGCAGCAGCCCGAGGGAGACGGCTGCAGCTCGGCGGCTCCCGCGCCTCCGCCAGCCGCCGCACAGTGACCGCGGCAGCGCCCGGCGCCGCTCGCCCGGGGCGGCTCCTGCAGCTCCCGGCCCGCGGCAGCAAAGCACCGCCTGGCGCTCCGCCATCGGCGGGCGGCAGCGCGCCCCGCCCGAGCTGAGCCCCCGCCACCGGGACCGCTGAGCGAGGCCGAGGCACCGGGCGGACGCCCCTTCCGCGCCGCTCGGCTCCGTGCGGGCGGCCGGCCGGAGGCTTCGCCCCTCCAGCGTCGCTGCCGCGGCTCCGTCCCGCGCGGGAGAGACGCCGGGAGGTCCCCGCGCCCAGCCCGCTCCCCCGGCGCGCGGCCGCCTCGGCCCGCCAGCCATTCATATGGCGCGTCGGCCGTTGCGTCAGACGCCGCGCTTTACGGCCGCAGGGCCTGCCGGGAGTTGTAGTCTCGGACTGACAGCCACCGCTCCGTTTGCCGCCACCGGGAGCTGCGGTCCCGCCGGGGGATCAAACGGCTCCTTCGCTCCTGGGTGCGGAAGCACCTTAGGCAGCACCGCCCCTCCCGAATGTCCTTTCTTTTCCACTCCAACTCTTTTTTCTTTTTTTCACTCTGTTTTTTCACCCCTTTTTCCACTTTCGCTCTTTCTTTTTCACTCTCACCCTTTTCCTTTTTCATTTTTTTTCTTCCTTTCTCTTCCTTCTTTTTTTTTCTTCCTTTCCTTTTTCCTTTTCTTTCTTTCTCTCTTTCTTTCTTTCTTTCTCTCTTTCTCTCTTTCTTTCTTTCTTTCTTTCTTTCTTTCTTTCTTTCTTTCTTTCTTTCTTTCTTTCTTTCTTTCTTTCTTTCTTTCTCTTTCTGTCTCCCTTTCTCTATTTCTTTCTCTCTCTCTTTCTTTCTTTCTGTCTCTCTCTCTTTGTCTCTCTTTCTTTCTGTCTCTCTATTTCTTTCTCTCTTTCTTTCTTTCTCTCGCTCTCTTTCTGTCTCCTTTCTGTCTCTATTTCTTTCTCTTTCTTTCTCTCGCTCTCTTTCTCTCTCTCTCTCTTTCTTTCTGTCTCTCTCTATTTCTTTCTCTCTCTTTCTTTCGCTCTCTCTTTCTTTCTGTCTCTCTCTATTTCTTTCTCTCTCTTTCTCTCGCTCTCTTTCTGTCTCTATTTCTTTCTCTCTCTTTCTTTCGCTCTCTTTCTGTCTGCACAGCCAGAGCTGGGCTGGTGTCCCTGCAGGGCACTGGCAATGCTGCTGGCAGCCCCTCCAGAGCTGTGCCCTGGGGCTCAGCATCCTGGCTGGGCAGAGCTGGAGGGGATGCTGGGCTGCAGCCCTTGGCAGAACCAGTGGCCCTTAGGGGACAGCACAGCTCCAGAGAGTGTTTTGGGGTGCCTGTCCCACTGCCTACGCTCAGGGTGCAGGCAGATGGGGGTCCTGGAGTACTTCACCCTCTCCTGGCAGCATATTCAAGGCTGAGGTGTTTTGCTTTGCTTTTAATTGCCTCCCTTCTGTCTCATCAACTCACCAGCACCTTTACAGGAGCACAGGGAGAGGTGTCTGCCTGCACCGGGGCCAAGCTCCGAGCAGGGACAGGCTCTGCAGAGGGCGTCTGCGCCCGGGCTGCTGCTGTAAACACCTGCTGTCCCCGAGCAGATGGCTCCTCTCACATCCCTGCTGCAGGCAGATACCAAAGGGCTTTCCTGACAAACAAAGCACGGCCGCCTGCAGCCCTGGAGCGCTTCTGGCTTTCCTGGAAGAAGGGGATGCTCCCTCCTTGTCGCACTGCCCAGGCTATTTTTAGACCTGCATAGCAACCAGAGGATGGGGAGACACGGTGTCCCCCTGCCACCCTCTCACCTGCTGGCTGCTGGCCTTTGGCAGGGGCTGGGGATGAGTGTGGGGTGCTGGCTGGGCTGGAGGAGAGTGGTTCCAGCTGATCGCCCCCCAGCACCACCCCAAAAAGTCTCCCAGGAGGCACAGAGCTGCTCCAAGACCCACTTGCTTTCCCCACTCCAGAAGGTGCTGCCAAGGAAATCTGGAGACCAGCAAGGTCAGGCCGCAGCACCTGCTTTCCTCTTTCTCCCTTTAGAAAAAAATAACAACCCACCCTAAATCCAGAGCAAACAATTAAAATGTTCCAGTTGCTGGAGCAGCGATCCCAGATAAAACCCCAAGGATCCGCCAGCTAAAAATAGCCTGAGCCCCATAAATTAAACAAAAGCTTTTTGCTGGGCTCTTGGAAAGCCAGTTCCAGTGCAGTTTTCTCTATGTAAGGTATAACTCTAATGGTATTTGTTATTATTAGCCCTACCTCCCCCGTGTCACCGACCTTCCCAGCACCATTGTTTAGGAACGGGAATTTTACAGAGCCAGACTTCTTCCTCCTGGCAGCTCCTCTGCTGGAGTGGGATCCCACCTCAGCCACTTTCCTGCCTTTTTATATTAGTTTAAACCTTTTTTTTTCCCTTGCGGGCAACTGATTATTTGATACTAAGACATTCTATGTTTTGTAGGGCCACCCTCATTTAAGGCCTGTCTCAAACATCTGCTTAATTTCTATCCCTATCAGCTGTCCTGGGAGCTGTGGACCCTTAAATAAATTCCTGCTTGGAAGGCAAATGTATTGGGCAGCCTTTGGTGGACACTGTGCAAGCCAGCATGCATGTAGGGGCTTGTCTCACCTCCTTTCTGGCATCAAGCCCATTAACAATATTTCCTCATATTATATTTTATATATATGTGATGTTAGACAGCCAATGACTTACAGCTTTCTGGGAGATTTCTCCTCCAACCCTTTAAAGAGCTGCCAGCATCCCACTGCCTCAAGCACACGTGGCCAGCTCATGAGGATGAGTTCTCTCCAGTCCTTCTCCAATGCTTTTTCCCAGCACTCCATGTTGGCTGTGAGGAGCACATCCAACACCTGCTATCCCAGCCCAGATATTTAGGCTTCGTTGCTTTTTCTATTGGCTTTTACAAAAGTATTTCACTTACTGCACTGGGAGCAGCTGCATCCCAAAGCCCAGCTGAGATCCCTTGCTCCATCCTCGTGCTGGACTTCAATTGTTTTGCTTCATTTGCCAGTAGTTCTGTGGCTCGGGCCGGACAGCACCCGCCACATCCTGCGGCACCAAGGCCGCCCCTGCTGCCCCCGGCCGGGACACCTCGCGGCCTCGTGCCGCGGGCGAGGCGGAGCCGCACCACAGCCGCGCCCCCGGGACGAGGAGAGGCGGCCGCTCCTCGTTCCCTCCCCGCCTTCCAGCCGCTCCCCTCCCACCGGCTCCTCCCTTCCAGCCGCTCCTCTCCCCGCCTCACCGGAGGCTTCTCCTCCGACATGGCGGGGGGGGGAGCAAGGGGGTCGCGCTGGGGGCGTGGCCAACGGCCAAGGGGCGTGGGGGGGCCGCGTGCAGGCGCGTCCTCGCTGAACGTCACGGGGGCGCTGTGCTCCGGAGGGGGAGCGGCGTGAGGGGAGAGCCCGGGACACCCCGAAACAGCCCCTGGACACTCCGAAACAGCCCCTGGATACCCCAGGGATACCCCGAAGCAGCCCTTGGATAGCCCAAAACAGCCCCTGGACACGCCCGGGACCGCACCTTCCCGGTGACACGGCAGCTCCTGGGTGAGGGAAAACGGGAGGAGAAGCCTTCCATCAAAACACCCAGTGTCTCCAGTCCAGCCCAGACCCGTGCTGGGGTGTTCAGATCCCCCTTAAGGGGAGGAGAGGCAAGTTTGCCTCGATCCACAATTGAGGAAAGAATTAGATTCTAAACATACCCGAAAGCGAGATTTAAAACACAAACGAGGTTAAATATTGGGATCCAAAGCGATATTTCAACCTTTATTTTTTTTTCATAAAAGAGAAAAGAAAGAAGGTAGAAAAGTGGGGATAGCCAAGAATAATTACGTGAAGCAGAGGGAAGGTGTTACCACCACCGTGGGTCCAGCGCCGCCTCACAGAGTGCGGTGGGTGTTTCACAGCAGTTATTGCTGTTTGTTTGCCTTATTAATGTTTGTTTGCCTTGTTATGCATTCATGGCAGTCACTCTAATCGTTGTGTGTGTTTGTATTAACTGTTACAGTTGTTGCAGCACTTTGGGCTGGAAAATGAAGTATTGGGACTTGCCTAAAAGAGACAGTCTTAAGAAAAGGGGGGACTTGATAAATAACACAGAGACTAGAAATTTTCAGTTCCCCTGAAGATGCTGAATAGAGCTTTAGGGCTAACTAGCAAAAAAGATTAAAGGTACGCATGAAGGAGGATAAATGTAGCTGGAACCAGTGGAGAAAAAGATAGGGGACTACAGAGGGGTTTTTGCAAGTTACGTAACAAAAACCAATAGTGCATACCAAAGAAAAAGTTCAAAGAAAGGTCACCAGTAATACTGAAGCATTCAGTGAATATGACCACGAGACCCCCCCCCCCCCCCCCCCCCCGTTAGATGACCTCCAGGACCAACAAAGGACTTCCAGTTACAGGTGAACGCATGCAAATTAGTTCTAGGGAAGTGGTGTTAGCATATGAGCTAGGAGACACATTGTAATGAATATGTATGATCAGGATGGAATAAATACCCTCTTGTGAATTTTCACCACACACATCAGATTAAAGGAGATAGATACACTTCTGTGTGTCCAGCGCTGATAAAGAATGACTGCTTTCTAACGCTTTAAATTGAAAAAACGTTTATTTCATAACGAACATCCTAACAAACATCCTTAACATCCTAACAAACATGCTAACATCCTAATATCCTAATCTTCTAATAGCAACATCGAACTCTATCCCCAAGTTTCTACAACTACATGCTTTCCCTCCCACAGTTCCCACTCTCCTAGTCTTGAAGTAAACAGGAAGAAGAAATCAGACGAGGCCCTTCTCAGCATGCTGGTTTTCAGTTCAGACGGGCCGTGGAGGATCCACATCAAATCAGATCACACGGGGGCGGTGCTGGTTGTCTCCTGCGGCCATGGCTTCATTTCCCCTCGGTGGCCGCTGTCCCAGCCCGTTTCTTCGCAGGTCATCCAGCTCTCTCCGGGGACGCTGGCGGGGCACAGGGCTTGGGGCCCTGTCCCCATCAGCCAGTCTGCGGCGCCGGCCACCTCCAGGAGCCGCATCCTCCTGCGCCTCCTGCTGCTGCCGCTGGCGCCAGCGCACCACGAAGGGATGGAGGCGGCGGCGGGGGCGGCGCGGGACCAGCCCGGCGCGGCTCTCCTGATCCTGCAGCACGCGGATGCTCCCGATGGGCCCTTGGCAGGTCGGGCAGGTGGCGGCGGCATCAGGGGCAGCCTGGGGCTGGATGCAGGCGTGGCAGAACACGTATCCGCAGGGCTCCACGGCAGCAGCGGGGCCGTGCAGGAAATCCACGCAGATGCGGCACACCCGGACGGCTCGGGGCGCTGGTGGCTCCTCCCTGGCCTCCGACATTGCTGCTCCCGGAATTGACTGCTCTCAGCCGCTGGCAGGACTCGAAGGCTTGGCTTCCACTCGGGGCACTCGGAGGTTCCTCAACCTCTCGTGGGACTCAGAGATTCCTCAGTCTCTGGCAGGACTCAGAGGTTCCTCAGTCGCTGGAAGGACTTGAAGGTTCCTCTTCACTCACTGGCAGGACTCAGATGGTCGTCTTCACTCACTGGAGTAATTCAGAAGCTCCTCGGTCACTGGAGTAACTCGAAGGCTCCTCGGTCACTGGCAGGACTCAGAGGCTCCTTGGTCGCTGGCAGCACTTGGAGGTTCCTCCTCAGTCACGGGCAGACTTGGAGGTTCCTCACTCACCGGCAGGACTCAGAGGCTCCTCGGTCACTGGCAGCAGTCAGGTTCCTCAGTCACTGGCAGCACACAGAAGACGCTCGCTCGCTGGTAGCACAGAGGCTCCTCAGATGCTGGCAGCGCTTGGAAGCTCCTCAGCTGCTGTGGATCACAAGCTGAGTGTGCTGGCACTACCAACGCTGGCGGTTATAGTTACGCAGGTGGCGTCATAATGACCATGAGTGACACGGCCTGACATCACAGGGCTCTGAGGGCCACACCAGGAGCTCCCCATCCACAGACCGATCCTGTGGCACAAGGCCCACCTGGCAGTGGGCTGCACACCTCAGTGTTTGCCCAGATCCCTTCCAGGCGGTCCCTCCTGGTTTCCATGCCATGTGTTGGGGTCTGGGCTGCACCTCCCCAGCGGGGAGGACTCTGTTCAGCCCTTGGTTGAACTTCAGGAGGTTCCATCAGCCATTTCTCCAGCCTGTTGAGGTCCTTGTGGGTGCAGAGTCACCTTCTGGTGTCTCAGCAGCTCCTCCCACTGTAGGAAATTCAGCAAACTTGCTGAGGGTGCCCTGGACCCCTTTATTCAGGCCACTATCAAGAAGGAAGAGGACTGGTCCAGTGCTGATGCCTGGGCTACACTGCTGATGATCAGCCTCTATCTCAGCTTCATGCTGCTGATCAACATCCTCGACTTAAAATCCAGTGTCAACAGTTAAAATCACTTCCTCACAGGGCAGAGCTTATTTGCAAAGTTCTGCTTCCGCCAAGCCTCCTGCTTTCTCCAAACTCATGAGAAATGTCTGGCTGATCCTTTATCAGCCCCAGTGAGCATTTTCCCCTTCAAATACAGCAGCTCTGGAATACAGCAAAGGATCTGTTGAATCATTTGCCTCTTCCACCACTTTTCCTGAAATATACCTGAAACATACCTGGTATTTTCCTGAAAATACCATTGTCGCACTACACACCGACACCAGCTCTCGGAATCTTTTTGTGCCCTTTGCAAAGAGACTGAGGTTGTTTGGCAGAGACTCTCCAGGACCAGGCAATACAACAAGGCACCTCTAGGGCCCTGCTGCTGCTGCCACCATAGCCTGCTGTGGATGGAATGGAAGAGGCTGTGATGGCAGCAGGCCACCCCAGCACAGTTATCCACCTGTAGCTGGGCAGCCTGTGCTCACAGCTCAGTCTGTCCCTGGGATTTCACCCTCAGAGTGCTGGCTGTTTGTCCCACCTTTCTATCACAAGGCTGGAATTGGCCTAGTGCCAGCTTTTTGTGGCCTTTATGTGCAGGGCTGTAGAACTCCCTTGGGCTCAAAGCCAAGCTCCCTGTTACATCTCATTAACCCTTCTTTCCAAGTTCCTTTGCGTCCTCCTAGTACCCAGTGCAGGTGGTGGGGCACTGTCCCACTCCTCAGCTGTGATGTCCCCGTCACTATCTGCTTACCCATCCCACTCAGGACAGATTTCCATTGTGGCAGCCTTGCAAGGGACCAGTTAATCCTCATGAAATGTCTTTTTAGCTGCCAGGCTCCACTCTCAGTTACACTGCAGGCACTCCTTCCAGACCTGAGTGGCACCTTGGCCACCCAAGGACACAGCTTCACCTCCCACCATGGCCCAGCCAAGCCAAAGGGTTCACAGCTTTGCAGTGCCTCAGCCACATGATCCCTGCACACAGAAACATTCACAGGAGGAATTAGAAACATCAGTTAGCTCCATGCCAGGCTATGGGAAGCAGCCCTGGGATGAGGATGCTGGAGCCCAGGACAAAGCTCAGGATAAGAGCAGAGGACACAGCGCCTCTGTCCAGGGACACTGGGTGCTGCCCTGGCAGCATGGCCTGGCCTCTGCTTGTCCCCAGGGCATGGCCACATTCCATCCACCATCCATCCTGGCTCCCGCAGGTCTCTCTGCTGCCCTGGCTCAGCAGAGGAGGACAGAGCCAGTCACAAGTGGGGTTTCAGGAAGAGGAAACTCGCTTGCAGGGGTCTCCATCCCTGATAGGTTGGAGACATCACCCCTTAGTGGC
>NW_023416780.1:0-69452 GCF_012460135.2 Molothrus ater | reverse complement strand
GGGCGGAGCCTGTGCTGTAGTGGGCGGGGCCTGTTTTGTCACAGTGGGCGGGGCCTGTCTTGCTGTGGGCGGAGCCTTTGCTGTCACAGTCTATTGGTCCTGTGCTGCTGTGGGCGGAGCTTTGGCTCTGATGGGCAGGGCTTTGTCCCTGTTGGGCGGGGCTTTCTCTCTGGTGGGCGTGGCCTGCACTGCTGTGGGCGGAGCTTGAGCTGCTTCCAGCAGAGTTTTGCCTCTTTTGGGCGGAACTTTGACTTTGGTGGGCGGAGCTTTGTCCCTGGTGGGCGGAGCTTTCTCTCTGGTGGGCGTGGCCTGCGCGGCGGTGGGCGGGGCGTCCCAGGGTGACGGTGGCGGTGACGCCGGTGTCCCCGTACCGGATGTCGGTGGCGCCGTAGCCGCTCTCGAGGCCCTCGTAGAAGCAGAAGGGGACGCGCTCGGCCGAGGTCGTTTCCTGGAACCACGGAACATTCCGGAAAAATGGTCATTTTTTTAATCCAAAAAATGGTCATTTTTTTAGCCCAAAAATGTCATTTTTATCCCAAAAAAGGTCATTTTTTTAATCCCAAAAATGGTCACTTTTTGATCCCAAAAATGTAATTTTTTTATCCCAAAAATGTAATTTTTTTACCCCCAAAATGGTCATTTTTTGATCCCAAAAATGACATTTTTTTATCCCAAAAATGTCATTTTTTATCCCAAAAAAGGTCATTTTTGATCCGAAAAATGGTCATTTTTTGATCCCAAAAATGCCATTTTTTAATCCCAAAAATGTCATTTTTTTATCCCAAAAATGTCATTTTTTATCCCAAAAATGGTCATTTATTTAGCCCAGGCTGCAGGCCTTTTTTTACATTCCCCAGGTATCCAATGCATGCGTTAATTAGCTGCAGGCCGCTAATTAGCTGCAGGCCGTTAATTACGTTCCCCCACCCAGTGACCATTCCCAGGTATCCAATGCACGCATTAATTAGCTGCAGGCCGTTAATTACGTTCCAGCGGCAGCCGCGGCTCTGTTAATTAGCTGCAGGCCCTTAATTGCGTCCCCAGGTATCCAATGCACGCGTTAATTAACTGCGGCTGTGTTAATTAGCTGCAGGCTGTTAATTACATTCCCCCACCCCACCCAGTGACCATTCCCAGGTACCCAATGCACTCATTAATTAGCTTCAGGCCGTTCATTACATCCCCAGGTACCCAATGCACTCATTAATTAGCTGCCGGCCGTTCATTACATTCCCAGGCACCCAGAGCACTCATTAATTAGCTGCAGGGCGTTCATTACATTCCGAGGTACCCAATGCACTCATTAATTAGCTGCAGGCCGTTCATTACATTCCCCCACCCAGTGACCATTCCCAGGTACCCAATCACGCATTAATTAGCTGCAGGCCGTTAATTACGTCCCCAGGTACCCAATGCACTCATTAATTAGCTGCAGGCCGTTCATTAGGTTCCCCAGGCAATCAGCGGCTCTGTTAATTAGCTGCAGGCCGTTCATTCCGTCCCCAGGCACCCAATGCACTCATTAATTAGCTGCAGGCCGTTCATTACGTCCCCAGGCACCCAATGCACTCATTAATTAGCTGCAGGCCGTTCATTACATTCCCAGGCACCCAATCACTCATTAATTAGCTGCAGGCCGTTAATTACATTCCCAGGCACCCAATGCACTCATTAATTAGCTGCAGGCCGTTCATTACGTTCCCCAGGCAATCAGCGGCTCTGTTAATTAGCTGCAGGCCGTTCATTACATTCCCAGGCACCCAATCACTCATTAATTAGCTGCAGGCGGTTCATTACATTCCCAGGCACCCAATCACTCATTAATTAGCTGCAGGCCGTTCGTTACATTCCCAGGTACCCAATGCACTCATTAATTAGCTGCAGGCCGTTCATTACATTCCCAGGTACCCAATCACTCATTAATTAGCGGCAGGCCGTTCATTCCGTTCCCCAGGCAATCAGCGTCTCTGTTAATTAGCTGCAGGCCGTTCATTCCGTCCCCAGGCGCCCAGAGCACGCATTAATTAGCTGCAGGCCGTTCATTATGTTCCCCAGGCAATCAGCGGCTCTGTTAATTACCTGCAGGCCGTTCATTACATTCCCAGGCACCCAATGCACTCATTAATTAGCTGCAGGCCGTTCATTACGTCCCCAGGCAATCAGTGGCTCTGTTAATTAGCTGCAGGCCGTTCATTCCGTCCCCAGGCGCCCAGAGCACTCATTAATTGGCTGCAGGCCGTTCATTCCGTCCCCGGGTGCCCAGAGCACGCGTTCATTAGCGGCGGGCGTTAATTACGTTCCAGTGGCAGCCCCGGGCCCGGCAGCGCTCGGCGCTGGCCCCGTCCCAGGGGTGGCAGTCCAGGCGCTCGCTCTCGCGCGTCCCCAGGCTCCAGCGCACGGCGTGCGACCGGCCCAGCTGCAGCCGCAGCCCCCGCGCCTCCGCCACCTGCGGGGACGCCGCTAATTAGCAACGGTGTTGATTGGAGCCAGCTCGTTAGGCTGATGATTCGATAATCGGTTGTGGTTTTGGTGTTTGTTGTTTTTGTTGTCGTCTGAATTGTATCTATATCGATATCTATAACTATAACTATGTCTATATCTATATCATTATCTATGTCTATATCTATATCATTATCTATATCTATGTCTATATCTATATCTAATCTCTATCATTATCTATATCTCTATATATTTATATCTAGCTCTATCTATAACTATATCTATACCTACATCTATATCTATAGTCTATTATCTATATCTATATCTATATCTATATCTGTATCATTATCTATGTCTATATCTATATCTAATCTCTATCTGTATCATTATCTATATCTCTATATATTTATATCTCTAGCTCTATCTATAACTATATCTATACCTACATCTATATCTATATCTATATCTATATCAATATCATGATCTATATGTCTATATCTATATCTAATCTATATCTCTACCTCTATCTCTATCATTATCTATATCTATATCTCTATATATTTATATCTCTAGCTCTATCTATAACTATATCTATACCTACATCTATATCTATAGTCTATTATCTCTATCTCTATCATTATCTATATCTATATCTATATCTACATCTACATTTATATCTATATCTATATCTATATCTATATCTATATCTATATCTATATCTATATCTATAATCTTCATCTATAACAATATCTATATCTATATCTATACCAATATCTAAACCAATATCTATACCTATAAATCTATATCTATATCCATATCTATAATCTACATTTATATCTATATCTACATCTATATCTGTATCTGTATCTGTATCTCTATCTCTATCTATTTATCTTTATATCTATATCTATATCTATACTTATATCTATAAATATATACCTATATCTATATCTATAACAATATCTATATCTATACCTATATCTATATCTACATCTATATCTATATCTATACTTATATCTATAAATATATATCTATATCTCTCTATCTATAATTATACCTATATCTATACTTATATCTATATATTTACCCATAACTATATCTCTATATCTATATCTATATCTATATCTATATCTATATATCTATATCTATATCTATAGATATATCTATATAACTATACCTATATCTAAAATCTATATCTATACTTATATCTATATCTATAAATATATATCTATATCTATATATCTCTATCTATAATTATACCTATATCTATAATTATACCTATATCTATACCCATAACTATATCCATATCTATAATCTATAATTATATCTATATCTACACCTATATCTGTATCTGTATCTCTATCTCTATTTATATATCTATTATCTGTATCTATATATTTATATCTCTATCTATATCTATATATCTATATATCTATATCTATAATCTATATAACTATATCTATATCTATAATCTATAATCTATATCTATATATCTCTATCTCTATCCATATCTCTATCCATATCTCTAGTCTAAAATTATGTCTTATATCTGTATCTATACCTATATCCATATCTATATCTATAATCTATAATCTTTATCTATAACAATATCTATATCTATAAATATATCTATAAATCTATATCTATATCCATATCTATAATCTATAATCTTTATCTATAACAATATCTATACCTATAAATATATCTATAAATCTATATCTATATCCATATCTATAATCTATAATTAGAACTATATCTACACCTATATCTATAAATATATATCTATATCTATATCTATAGTCTATAATTATATCTATATCTATAGTTATATCTATATCCATATCTATAATCTATAATCTTTATTTATAACAATATCTATATCTATATCTATATATCTATACTGATATCTGTATCTCTATCTATATATCTATATATTGTATCTATATATCTACATATCTATATATCTATATCTATTATCTATAGCTACACCTATATCTATATCAATATCTATATCTATATCAATATCTATATCTCTATATTGATATCTATATCTATATATCTAAATATCTATATCTATATATCTATACTGATATCTGTATCTCTATCTCTATATCTATATATCTATATACCTATATCTATATCTATATATCTACATATCTATATAGCTATATCAATATCTATATCAATATCTATATCTATATCAATATCTATATCTCTATATTGATATCTATATCTCTATATCTCTATATCTCTATATCTCTATATCTATATATCTATATATCCATATCTATATTTGTATTAAAAATTCTAGTTTGATTTTCTTTTTATATTGTTTTCATTATCATGCTAATTTTACTTATTTATAATCTTCAATTTCATTTTTATTTTATTAGTTTTGTCATTATTATCATACCGAATTCCCCAATATCCCAAATTCCCCAAATTCCCCATTCCCAAATACCCCAAATTCCCCAATATCCCAAATTCCCCAAATTCCCCAATATCCCAAATTCTCCAAATTCTGAATTCCCCAATATCCAAAATTCCGAATTCCCAAATATCCCAAATTCCCCAAATTCCCCAATATCCAAAATTTCCCAAATTGCTCAAATTCTGCATTCCCAAATATCCCAATTATCCCAAACTCCGCATTCCCCAATATCCCAAATTCCCAAATATCCCAAACTCCACATTCCCCAAATCCCAAATTCCCCAAATTCCTTATTCCCCAATATCCCAAATTCTCCAAATTCCATATTCCCCAAATCCCAAATTCCCCAAATTCCAATTCCTAAAAACCCTATATATCTCGCATTCCCCAAATACCCCATTCCCCAAATTCCCCAAATTCCGAATTCCCCAATATCCTAAATTCCTAAATTCTGAATTCCCAAATATCCCAAATACCCCAGAATCCCAAATTGCCCAAATTCCCCAATATCCCAAATTCTGCATTCCCCAAATATCCCCAATTCCCCAAATCCCAAATTCCCAAAGTCCGCCTTCCCCAATATCCCAAATTCCCCAAATTCCCCATTCCCAAATATCCCAAATACCCCAAATTCCTCTTCCCCCAATATCCCAAATTCCGCATTCCCCTTATTCCAAATTCCCAGATATCCTAAATTCCCTAAATTCCGAATTCCCTAAAATCCCAAATTCCCCGAATTTCCCAAATTCCCAAATTCCCAAATATCCCAAACGCCGCATTCCCCAAAATCCAAAATTGCCCAAATATCCCGAATTCCCCAAATTCTGAATTCCCCACTATCCCAAATTCCCCGAATTCCCCAAATTCCGAATTCCCCAAATTCTGAATTCCAAAAAATTCTGCATTCCCCAATATCCCAAATTCCCCAAATTGCGAATTCCCAAATATCCCAAATTCCCCAATATCCCAAATTCCCAAATTCTGCATTCCCCAATAACCCAAATTCCCCAAGTTCCCAAATATCCCAAATATCCCAAATTCCCCAAATTCCCCAAACTCCCCATTCGAAAATTGCCCAAATTCCCCAATTTCCCCAAATTGTCCAAATTCCCGAATTCCCAAATATCCCAAACTCCAAAATTGCCCAAATATCCCGAATTCCCCAAATTCCGAATTCCCCACTATCCCAAATTCCCCAAATTCCGCATTTCCCAATATCCCAAATTCCCCAAATTCCCCAAATTCTGAATTCCCCAAATTCTGAATTCCAAAAAATTCTGAATTCCCCAATATCCCAAATTGCCCAAAATCTGCATTCCCCAATATCCCAAATTCCCCAATATCCCAAATTCCCAAATTCTGCATTCCCCAATATCCCAAATTCCCCAAGTTCCCAAATATCCCAAATTCCAAATTCCCCAAATTCCCGAATTCCCAAATTCCGCATTCCCCAACATCTCAAATTGCCCAAATTGCCCAAGTTCCGAATTCCCAAATCCCCCAAAATCCCAAATTCCCTGTTTCCCCCCCCAAACCGCGGCCGTTCCCCACCTGGGCGGCGCCGTCCCAGCTCAGGCTGTGATTGGCCGGGGCGGCCACGCCCTCGGAGGTGACGCTGATGCTGATTGGTGCTCGCGGCAGCCCCAGCACCCGCAGCTCCTCGAAGTGCAGCCCGTGCGGGTCCGAGTAATTGTTGTGGGTCACGGAAAGTTCCAGAACGTTCTGGGAAACAGGGGGGAAATGGGGGAAATTGGTCACGGAAAGTTCCAGAACGTTCTGGGATACAGGGGGGAAATGGAGGAGTTTGGTCACGGAAAGTTCCAGAACGTTCTGGGATGAGAAATGGGGGAAATTGGTCATGGAAAGTTCCAGAACGTTCTGGGATATGGGGGGAAATGGGGGAAATTGGTCACGGAAAGTTCCAGAACGTTCTGGGATGGGGAAATGGAGGAGTTTGGTCACGGAAAGTTCCAGAACGTTCTGGGATACAGGGGGAAATGGAGGAGTTTGGTCACGGAAAGTTCCAGAACGTTCTGGGATGGATGAGGGGGAAATGGAGGAGTTTGGTCACGGAAAGTTCCAGAACGTTTTGGGATTCGGGGTCGGAAATGGAGGAGTTTGGTCACGGAAAGTTCCAGAACGTTCTGGGATTGGGGGGAAATGGAGGAGTTTGGTCACGGAAAGTTCCAGAACGTTCTGGGATGGGGGAGGGGAAATGGAGGAGTTTGGTCATGGAAAGTTCCAGAACGTTCTGGGATGGGATGGAGGAAATTGGTCACGGAAAGTTCCAGAACGTTCTGGGATTGGGCGTGGGAAATGGAGGAGTTTGGTCACGGAAAGTTCCAGAAGGTTCTGGGATATGGATGAGGGGAAATGGAGGAGTTTGGTCACGGAAAGTTCCAGAACGTTCTGGGATGGATGAGGGGGAAATGGAGGAGTTTGGTCCCGGAAAGTTCCAGAACATTCTGGGATGGATGGGAGGGGGGAAATGGAGGAGTTTGGTCACGGAAAGTTCCAGAACGTTCTGGGATGGGATGGAGGAAATTGGTCCCGGAAAGTTCCAGAACGTTCTGGGATACAGGGGGGAAATGGAGGAGTTTGGTCACAGAAAGTTCCAGAACGTTCTGGGATGGGGGGGGGGGGGGGGGAATGGAGGAGTTTGGTCACATAAAGTTCCGGAACATTCTGGGATGGATGGGAGGGGGGAAATGGAGGAGTTTGGTCATGGAAAGTTCCAGAACGTTCTGGGATGGGGGGGGGAAATGGAGGAGTTTGGTCACGGAAAGTTCCAGAACGTTCTGGGATTGGGGGGGAAATGGAGGAGTTTGGTCACGGAAAGTTCCAGAACATTCTGGGATTGGGGGGAAATGGGGGAAATTGGTCACGGAAAGTTCCAGAACGTTCTGGGATCGGGGGGAAATGGAGGAGTTTGGTCACGGAAAGTTCCAGAACATTCTGGGATGGGATGGAGGAAATTGGTCCCGGAAAGTTCCAGAATGTTCTGGGATGGATGAGGGGGAAATGGAGGAGTTTGGTCATGGAAAGTTCCAGAAGGTTCTGGGATATGTGGGGGGAATGGAGGAGTTTGGTCACGGAAAGTTCTGGGATATGGGGGGGGAAATGGGGGAAATTGGTCACGGAAAGTTCCAGAACGTTCTGGGATGGGAGGGGGGAAATGGAGGAGTTTGGTCAGGGAAAGTTCCAGAACGTTCTGGGATTGGGGGCAAAATGGGGGAAATTGGCCATGGAAAGTTCCAGAACGTTCTGGGATACAGGGGGGAAATGGAGGAGTTTGGTCACGGAAAGTTCCAGAACCTTCTGGGATGGGGGAGGGGGGAAATGGAAGAGTTTGGTCACGGAAAGTTCCAGAACGTTCTGGGATGGAATGGGGGAAATGGAGGAGTTTGGTCACGGAAAGTTCCAGAACATTCTGGGATGGGATGGAGGAAATTGGTCCCGGAAAGTTCCAGAATGTTCTGGGATGGATGAGGGGGAAATGGAGGAGTTTGGTCATGGAAAGTTCCAGAAGGTTCTGGGATATGTGGGGGGAATGGAGGAGTTTGGTCACGGAAAGTTCCAGAACGTTCTGGGATCGGGGGGAAATGGAGGAGTTTGATCACGGAAAGTTCCAGAACGTTCTGGGATGGGGGAATGGAGGAGTTTGGTCACGGAAAGTTCCAGAACGTTCTGGGATCAGGGGGCAAAATGGGGGAAATTGGTCACGGAAAGTTCCAGAAGGTTCTGGGATCAGGGGGCAAAATGGGGGAAATTGGTCACGGAAAGTTCCAGAACGTTCTGGGATCAGGGGGGAAATGGAGGAGTTTGGTCATGGAAAGTTCCAGAACGTTCTGGGATCAGGGGGGAAATGGAGGAGTTTGGTCATGGAAAGTTCCAGAACATTCTGGGATCAGGGGGGAAATGGAGGAGTTTGGTCATGGAAAGTTCCAGAACGTTCTGGGATCAGGGGGGAAATGGAGGAGTTTGGTCACGGAAAGTTCCAGAACGTTCTGGGATTGGGATGGGGGACAATGGAGGAAATTGGTCATGGAAAGTATAATATATAATATAATATAATATAATATAATATAATATAATATAATATAATATAATGTAATATAATATAATATAATATAATATAATTCCTCTTATATTATATCCTCTAATATTGTTATAATATATCCTATTATATAATATCCTTTTATATGCTATTATATTTATATCTATATTAATTGATTTATTAATAGTTATAATTAAATTTTTATATTTATGCATATATTTGTATATTTACATATTTACAAATTTACGTATTTATATTTTTACTTATATTTATAGGTATATGATATTATATGATATTATATTACGTTATATTACATTATATTACATTACATTACATTATATTATATTATATTATATTATATTATATTATATTATATTATATTATATTATGAATAATACATATGTTATAATAATATTATTTATATAATAATTAAATTTTATCACATTTTATACTGAAATAATCCTTTAATAATGCAACTTATTAATGGATTTCTTTGAATAGTTCAGCAATTCCAATTTAATTCTGTAATTAATTGAAAATGTTGATGACTAAAACCAGGAATTCCAATTGAAGGAATTGAAAGTTTGTGACTCACGTTGGAAAATCGGAATTCGTAGAAAATGTAGGAATTGCTGTCTGAAATGGGAGAAAAATCAAAATAATTAGGAAAATAATAAAAATAATTAACATGCTGCAATAATAATAATAATAATAATGGTGATAATAATAATAATATTAATACAGCATTAATAATAATAAAGCTTATGATAATTGTCAATAATAATTATTACCAATAGTAACAATTAATAATAATAGTAATCATAATGATAATTATTATGATGATGATAATTATAATGATAATAATAATATTTCATTAATAGTAATAGTAATTATAATGATGGTAATGATAACGACAATAAAATAATAATAATAGCTATAGCAATAATAATGCAATAACAGTAATGATAATGATGATTATAAAATTCATTAATAATAATAGTAATTATATTGATGATTAGGATGATGATAATTATATTAATTCATTAATAGTTATCGTAATTAGAATGATGATAATTATATTATTATCATTATATAATATAATAATATATTATATTATATAATGATAATTATATTATTATAATTAATTATAAAAATAATAATGCTACAATAATTATGATAGTGATTATAATGATAATAATGATAGTAATAATTCATTAATAATAGTAATTATATTGATATTGATAATCATTATTTGGATAATAATAATACTAATATAGCTATAATAATAAAAGTAATATTAATTCTAATAGTTCATTAATCATAATAGTAATTATACTGATAATGATAATGATAATGATAATGATAATGATAATGATAATAATAATAATAATAATAATGCATTACTAATAATAATAATGCTGATAATGATGGTGGTAATGATGATAATAGTGATAATAATTCATTAATATTTATCGTAATTTTAATTATGCTAATCATGATGACAATGATAATAGTGATAATAATAATTCCTTAATAATAATAGTAATTATAATTATAATAATGACAATATTGGTAATAATAATAATTTAGTAATATTACAGTAATTATGATGATAGCAATAAAATATTAATAATAAAGCAATAATAGTAATTATAATGATGATGATTATAACTATGATAATAATAAAGCATCAAGAATAATAGCAATAATAATAGTAATAGTAGTAATAATAATGCAGCAAGAATTAATAAGTAAATAATAATAATAATAATAATAATAATAATAATAATAATAATAATAATAATAATAATAATAATAATAATAAATATTTTAATAATAATTAAGATTTTTCCGCCTCACCCATGGATTCTTAATAATAATAATAATAATAATAATAATAATAATAATAATAATAATAATAATAATAATAATGGATAATAATAATAATAATAAATAATGGATAATAATTAGAAAATAATGGATGATGATAATAATAATAATAATAATAATGAATATTTTAATAATAATTAAGATTTTGCTGCCTCACCCGTGGATTCTTAATAATAATAATAATAATAATAATAATAATAATAATAATAATAATAATAATAATAATAATAAATGGATAATAATTAGAAAATAATGGATGATGATGATGATGATAATAATAATAATGAATATTTTAATAAAAATTAAGATTTTGCTGCCTCACCCGTGGATTCTCAATAATAATAATAATAACAATAATAACAATAATAACAATAACAATAACAATAACAATAACAATAACAATAACAATAATAATAATAATCATAATCATAATCATAATCATAATCATAAATGGATAATAATTAGAAAATAATGGATGATGATGATGATGATGATGATAATAATAATAATGAATATTTTAATAATAATTAAGATTTTGCTGCCTCAACCATGGATTCTTAATAATAATAATAATAATAATAATAATCATAAATGGATAATAATTAGAAAATAATGGATGATGATGATAATAATAATGAATATTTTAATAATAATTAAGATTTTGCCGCCTCACCCGTGGATTCTCAATAATAATAATAATAATAATAATAATAATAATAATAATAATGAATATTTTAATAATAATTAAGATTTTTCCGCCTCACCCATGGAGTCTTAATAATAATAATAATAATAATAATAATAATAATAATAATAATAATAATAAAGAAGATTTTGCCGCCTCACCCGTGGATTCTCCATAATAATAATAATAATAATAATAATAATAATAATAATAATAATGAAGATTTTGCCGCCTCACCCGTGGATTCTCCATAATAATAATAATAATAATAATAATAATAATAATAATAATAATAATAATAATGAAGGTTTTGCCGCCTCACCCGTGGATTCTCAATAATAATAATAATAATAATAATAATAATAATAATAATAATGAAGGTTTTGCCGCCTCACCCGTGGATTCTCCATAATAATAATAATAATAATAATAATAATAATAATAATAATGAAGGTTTTGCCGCCTCACCCGTGGATTCTCCGTCGTCCCAGAACAGCTCCCCCGAGGCCTCCTGGTTCTCGTCCAGCGCCACGATGAGACCCAGGGGGTTCCTGCGGCTGAGAAAACGCAATTACAGCTCGTTAATTACTGATTAATAATCAGGCAATGAAGGAGAAGACAGTGACGATGAAGGAGAAGCCGAGGAAGAAGAAAATGACGATGAAGAAGATGGAACAGGAAGAGGAACAAGAAGAAGATGAAGAAGAAGACGATGAAGATGAAGATGAAGAAGAAGAAGAGGAAGAAGAGGAACTTGAAAATGATCAGGAAGATGAAGAAGATGAAGATGAAGATGACGTGAAGAAGAAGAAGAAGAAGACAATGAAGTTGAAGATGAAGATGACAAGATGAAGAGGAAGACCATGAAGATGAAGATGAAGAAGACAATGAAGAAGAAGAAGACAATGAAGAAGAGGAACTTGAAGGTGATCAGGAAGATGAAGAAGACGACGATGAAGATGAGGAAGACAATGATGAAGATGAAGACGACAAGAAGAAGAAAATGAAGAGGGGCAAGAAGATGAAGAAGAAGAAGATGATGAAGATGAAGAGAAAGACACTGAAGATGAAGGAGAAGAAGAAGAAAAACAAGATGATGAAGAAGAAGACGATGAAGATGAAGGTGAGGAACAGAAAGACAATGAAGATGAAGATGACAATGAAGATGAGGGAGAAGAAGAAGAAGAAGAAGATGATGAAGATGACAAGAAGAAAATGAAGACAGAGAACAAGAAGATGAAGAAGACAAAGAAGATGAAGAACAAGACAACAATAAAGATGAAGAAGGAGAAGCCGATGAAGGAGAAGCCAATGAAGATGAAGAAGCCGATGAAGATGAAGGAGGAGAAGAAGAAGAAGAAGACAACAATGAAGATGAAGATGAAGCCAATGAAGATGAAGATGAAGATGAAGAAGCCGATGAAGATGAAGAAGCTGATGAAGATGAAGCCAATGAAGGAGCCAACGGTGCAGCCACCACCCCACCATCCTCACCCTCACGAGCCTTCCTCCCCTCAGGCGTTACCTGGCGGCCGTGCACTGCACGGGGAAGACGTGGCCACCACCCCACCATCCTCATCCTCCCGAGATGATGATGAAGAAGATGGCAAGAAGCAGACAGAGAACAAGAGGAGGAACAAGAAGATGAAGACAAAGAAGCCGATGAAGAAGAACAAGACAACAATGAAGATGAAGAAGGAGAAGCCGATGAAGATGAAGGAGGAGAAGAAGAAGACAATGATGAAGATGAAGCTAATGAAGATGAAGAAGACGACAATGAAGATGAAGCCAATGAAGATGAAGAAGCCAATGAAGATGAAGCCAATGGCGATGAAGCCAATGAAGATGAAGATGAAGAAGCCAATGAAGATGATGAAGCCAATGAAGATGATGAAGCCAATGACGATGAAGCCAATGAAGGAGCCGACGGCGCAGCCCCCACCCCACCATCCTCACCCTCGCGAGCCTTCCTCCCCTCAGGCGTTACCTGGCGGCCGTGGTGGCGGCCATGCACTGCACGGGGAAGACGTGGCCACCACCCCACCATCCTCATCCTCCCGAGATGATGATGAAGAAGATGGCAAGAAGCAGACAGAGAACAAGAAGAGGAACAAGAAGATGAAGAAGACAAAGAAGCCGATGAAGAAGAAGAAGAAGACAACAATGAAGATGAAGAAGAAGCCAATGAAGGAGAAGCCGATGAAGATGAAGAAGCCAATGAAGATGAAGGAGGAGAAGATGAAGAAGACAACAATGAAGATGAAGATGAAGAAGCCAATGAAGATGAAGCCAATGAAGATGAAGGAGGAGAAGAAGAAGCCAATGAAGATGAAGACAATGAAGATGAAGAAGAAGCCGATGAAGATGAAGAAGCCAATGACGATGAAGCCGATGAAGGAGCCGACGGCGCAGCCACCACCCCACCATCCTCATCCTCCCGAGATGATGATGAAGATGACAAGATGAAGACAGAGAACAAGAAGAGGAACAAGAAGATGAAGAAGACAAAGAAGATGAAGAAGAAGAAGACAACAATAAAGATGAAGAAGGAGAAGCCGATGAAGATGAAGAAGAAGCCAATGAAGATGAAGAAGCCAATGAAGATGAAGAAGAAGCCAATGAAGATGAAGAAGCCAATGACGATGAAGCCAATGAAGGAGCCGACGGCGCAGCCCCCACCCCACCATCCTCATCCTCGCGAGCCTTCCTCCCCTTAAGGCGTTACCTGGCGGCCGTGGTGGTGGCCGGGCGCTGCACAGGGAAGATGTGGCCCCCACCCCACCATCCTCACCCTCCCGAGCCTTCCTCCCCTCAGGCGTTACCTGGCGGCCGTGGTGGTGGCCGGGCGCTGCACAGGGAAGATGTGGCCCCCACCCCACCATCCTCACCCTCGCGAGCCTTCCTCCCCTTAAGGCGTTACCTGGCGGCCGTGGTGGTGGCCGGGCGCTGCACAGGGAAGATGTGGCCCCCGCGCAGGTGCAGCCCCAGGCGGTCCCCGGGCAGGTACAGGTGAGTCCACTGGCCACGGCGCCACAGGCGGGAACCCTGCGCGATGGGAGGAGGAGGAGGAGGAGGAGGAAGAGGAGGAAGATGAAGAGGAGGAACAGGAGGAACAGGAGGAGGAAGAGGGAAAAGAGAAAAAGAAGGAAGAGGAGGAGAAAAATGAGAAAAAGGAGGGACAAGAGGAAGACAAGGAGCAGGAAGGGGATGAGGAGGAAGAGGAGGAGGAGGAAGAGCAAAACGAGAAAAATAAGGAACAGGAGGAACAGGAGGAGGAGGAAGAAGATGAAGAAGAGGAAGAGGAGGGAAAGGAGGAAGAGGGGGAGGAAAAGGAGGAAGAAAAAGAGGAGGAAGAGGAGGAGGAGAAGCAGGAACAGGAGGAAGAGGGGGAGGAGGAGGAGGAAGGAACAGGAGGAAGAGGGGGAGGAGGAGACAAAGAAGGAACAAGAGGAAGAAGAAAAAGAGGAGGAAAAGAAGGAGGAGGAGGAAGAAGATGAAGAGGAGGAAGAGCAAAATGAGAAAAAATGAGGAAAAGAAGGAACAAGAGGAGGAAGAGGAGGAAGAGGAGGAGGAAGAATAGGAAGAAGAGGAAGAGGAGAATAAGAGAAAGAAGGAAGAGGAGGATGAAGTGGAGGAAAAGGAGGATGAAGAGGGAAATGAGAAAAAGAAGAAACAGGAGGAGGAGGAAGATGAAGATGAAGAGGAGGAGGAGGAAGAAGAACAGGAGGAGGAAGAGGGAAAAGAGAAAAAGAAGGAAGAGGAGGAGGAAGAGGAGGAAAAAAAATGAGAAAAAGGAGGGACAAGAGGAAGAAGAGGAGGAAGAGGAGGAACAAGAGGAAGAGGAGGAGCAGGAAGAGGACGAGGAAGAACAGGAGGAAGAGGAGGAAGAACAGGAGGAAGAGGAGGAAGAACAGGAGGAAGAGGAGGAAGACCGAAATGAGAAAAATAAGGAACAGGAGGAGGAAGAGGAGGGAAAGCAGGAAGAGGAGGAAGAAGAAAAAGAGGAAAAGAAGGAGGAGGAGGAAGAAGATGAAGAGGAGGAAGAGCAAAATGAGAAAAAATGAGAAAAAGGAGGAAGAGGAGGAGGAAGAGGAGGAGGAAAACAAGGAGGGGGAGGAAGAGGAGAATAAGAGAAAGAAGGAAGAGGAGGAGGAAGAGGATGAAGAGGAGGAGGAAGAAGATGAAGAGGATGAAGAGGAGGAGGAAGAGGGAAATGAGAAGAAGAAGGAACAGGAGGAGGAAGAAGAGAAGGATGAGGAGGAGGAGGAAGAGGAAAATGAAGAGGAACACGAGGAAGAAGAGGAGGAGGAGGATGAAGAAGATGAAGAGGAGGAGGAAGAGGAAGAGAAGGGCGGAACGAGGAGGAAGCAGAGGAGGAAGAGGAAGAGGATGGGGAGGAGGAGGAAGAGGAAGACGGGGAGGAGGAAGAGGAGGAAGAGGAAATGCAACAGGTAAAGAAGATGGTGAAGAAAGAGGAAGAGGAAGAGGAAGAGGAAGAGGAGGAGGAAGAGGAAGAGGAGGACGAAGAGGAAGAGAAAGAGGAAGAGGAAGAGGAAGAGGAAGAGGAAGAGGAAGAGGAGGAAGAAGAGCAACGTTACTCATTATGCACTGGACAACAACGCCCATGAACGAGCCGCTGATTAATTAAGCCCCGACGAATTAACGAAGGAATGAATTCCTAATGAGCCCCTCACCGAGTGCCACTCGTACCAGACGGCGTCGGGGATGTAGGCCCGGACCAGCTCCACGCCCTGCGGGCGACACGGAACGTTCCGGAATGAACCGGCCCCGCCCGGAGGAAGAGGAGGGAGGGGAGGAAGGGGAGGAAGAGGAGGAAGGGGAGGAAGGGGAGGAAGGGGAGGAAGGGGAGGAAGGGGAGGGGAGACAACGAAAGAAAAAGAAAAGAAGAGGAAGAAAAAGAAGAAGAGGAAGAGGAAGACAAAAATGATGAAGATGAGGAAGAAGATGAAGACAAAAATGATGAAGATGAAGAAGACGAAGACAAAAATGATGAGGATGAGGAAGAGGAAGACGATGAAGATGAAAAGAAGAAGAAGAGGAGGAGGAAGACAAAGAGGATGATGATGATGAAGAAGAAGATGAAGAAGACCAAGAAGAGAAAGACGATGAAGATGAAGAAGACAAGAAGACAACGAGGAAGAGGAAGATGAGGACAAAGATAAAAAAAGATGAAGAAGATGAAGAAGATGAAGATGAAGAACAAGAGGAAGGGGAGGAAGGTGAGGAAGGTGAAGGAGACAATGAAAGGAAAAGAAAAGAAGAGGAAGAAAAAGAAGAAGAGGAAGAGGAAGACAAAAATGATGAAGATGAAGAAGACGAAGACAAAAATGATGAAGATGAAGAAGATGAAAAGAAGAAGAAGAGGAGGAAGACAAAGAGGATGATGATGATGAAGAAGAAGAAGACCAAGAAGAGAAAGACGATGAAGATGAAGATGACAAGAAGACAAAGAGGAAGAGGAAGATGAGGACAAAGATTAAAAAAGATGAAGAAGATGAAGAAGATGAAGATGAAGAACAAGAGGAAGGTGAGGAAGGTGAGGAAGGTGAAGGAGACAATGAAAGGAAAAGAAGAGGAAGAAAAAGAAGAAGAGGAAGACGAAGACAAAAATGATGAAGATGAAGGAGAGGAAGATGAAGACAAAAACGATGAAGATGAAGAAGACGAAGACAAAAATGATGAAGATGAAGAAGAGGAAGACGATGAAGATGAAAAGAAGAAGAAGAGGAGGAGGAAGACAAAGAGGATGATGAAGAAGAAGAAGAAGACCAAGAAGAGAAGGACGATGAAGATGAAGATGACAAGAAGACAAAGAGGAAGAGGAAGATGAGGACAAAGATAAAAAAAGATGAAGAAGATGAAGATGAAGAACAAGAGGAAGGGGAGGAAGGTGAAGGAGACAATGAAAGAAAAAGAAAATAAGAGGAAGAAAAAGAAGAAGAGGAAGAGGAAGACAAAAATGATGAAGATGAAGAAGAGGAAGAGGAAGACAAAAATGATGAAGATGAAGGAGAGGAAGAGGAAGACAAAAATGATGAAGATGAAGGAGAGGAAGAGGAAGACAAAAATGATGAAGATGAAGGAGAGGAAGAGGAAGACAAAAACGAGGAAGATGATGAAGATGAAAAGAAGAAGAAGAGGAGGAAGACAAAGAGGATGATGATGATGAAGAAGAAGATGAAGAAGACCAAGAAGAGAAAGACGATGAAGATGACAAGAAGAAGAAGATGAGGAAGAAGAAGATGAGGAAGATGAAGATGAGGAAGATGAAGATGAGGAAGATGAAGGAGACCATGAAAAAGAGCAAGAGGAAGATGAAGACAAAGATGAAGAAGATGAAGAACAAGAGGGAGGTGAGGAAGGAGAGGAAGATGAAGAAGACAATGAAAGGAAAAGAAAAAGAGGAAGATGAAGACAAAAATGATGAAGATGAAGAAGAGGAAGACGATGAAGATGAAGAAGATGACAAGAAGAAGAGGAGGAAGACAAAGAGGATGATGAAGAAGAAGAAGAAGATGAAGAAGACCAAGAAGAGAAAGATGATGAAGATGACAAGAAGAAGATGAAGAAGATGAGGAAGGTGAGGATGAAGATGAGGATAAGGAAGATGAGGAAGATGAAGATAAGGATGAAGATGAGGATGAGGATGAAGATGAGGATGAAGATGATGAAGATAAGGATGAAGATGAGGAAGATGATGAAGATGATGAGGATGAGGAAGGCTTTTTGGAGGAAGGTGAGGATGAGGATGAGGAAGATGACGAAGGCTTTTTGGAGGCAGGTAAGGATGAAGATGACGAGGATGAGGAAGGTGAGGATGATGAAGATGAGGATGAAGATGAGGATGAAGATGAGGATGATGAAGGCTTTTTGGGGAAAGGTGAGGATGATGAAGGTGAGGATGATGAGGAAGTTGAGGATGAAGGTGAGGATGATGAGGATGAGGAAGGTGAGGATGATGAGGGTGATGAGGATGGTGATGAAGGCTCTCTGGGGCGGGTGAGGATGAGGAAGGTGAGGATGAAGGTGAGGATGATGAGGATGATGAAGGTGAGGATGAAGGTGAGGATGATGAGGGTGATGAGGATGGTGATGAAGGCTCTCTGGGGGGGTCACGCACGGGTTCCAGCACGGGGGTGATGAGCAGCCCCGCCCCCCACAGGAACTGCTGCTCCACGTCCCACGCGGCCTCCTCGGCGAAGAACCTGCGGGGCGGCATTAATTACCCCTAATTACCCCTAATTACCCCTAATTACCCTTAATAATTACCCCTAATTACCCTTAATTGGGGCCATTAATGGGGGGCATTAATTACCCTTAATTGGGGCCATGGGGGGGCCGGTAATTACACTTAATTACCCTTAATTGGGGCCATTAATGGGGGGCAGTAATTACCCTTAATTACCCCTAATTACCCTTAATCACCCTTAACTGGGGCCATTAATGGGGGCCGTTAATTACCCTTAATTACCCTTAATTAACCTTAATTGGGGTCATTAATGGGGGCCGTTAATTACCCTTAATTGGGGTCATTAATGGGGGGCCGTTAATTACCCTTAATTGGGGTCATTAATGGGGGCAGTGCAATTACCCTTAATTGGGGCCATTAATGGGGGGCAGTAATTACCCTTAATTACCCCTAATTACCCTTAATTACCCCTAATTACCCTTAATTACCCATAATTACCCTTAATCACCCTTAACTGGGGCCATTAATGGGGGGCCGTTAATTACCCTTAATTACCCTTGATTAACCTTAACTGGGGCCATTAATGGGGGGCCGTTAATTACCCTTAATTGGGGTCATTAATGGGGGGCAGGGCCTCGGGACTGAGAGCCAAGCCCAGCGTAAGGCCCAGGTCAGGCCTAAGTCAAGGCCCAAGCCGAGATCAAGGTCAAGGTCAAGACCAAGCCAAGGCCCAGGTCAAGACCAAGATCAAGAGCCAAGCCCAGCTTAAGGCCCAAGTCAAGGCCTAAGTCAAGGGCCAAGCCGAGATCAAGGTCAAAGTCAAGACCAAGTCAAGATCAAGACCAAGCCAAGGTCAAGACCAAGTCAAGGTCAAAATCCAAGCCAAGGCCCAAGTCAAGACCAAGATCAAGATTCAAGCCCAGCCTAAGGCCCAAGTCAAGGCCTATGTCAAGGGCCAAGCCGAGATCAAGGTCAAAGTCAAGACCAAGGCAAGGTCAAGACCAAGCCAAGGTCAAAGTCAAGACTAAGTCAAGGTCAAGACCAAGCCAAGGCCCAGGTCAAGACCAAGATCAAGAGCCAAGCCCAGCTTAAGGCCCAGGTCAAGGTCAAAGTCAAGACCAAGCCGAGATCAAGACCAAGCCAAGGTCAAAATCCAAGCCAAGACCAAGACCAAGATTCAAGCCCAGCTTAAGGCCCAAGTCAAGGCCTAAGTCAAGGCCCAAGCCGAGATCAAGACCAAGCCAAGGTCAAAGTCAAGACCAAGTCAAGGTCAAAATCCAAGTCAAGGTCAAAGTCAAGATTCTAAGCCAAGCCTAAGGCCCAAGTCAAGGCCTCAGTCAAGACCAAGCCAAGGTCAAAATCCAAGCCAAGGCCCAGGTCAAGACCAAGATCAAGATTCAAGCCCAGCTTAAGGCCCAAATCACGGCCTAAGTCAAGACTCAAGCCAAGATCAAGGTCAAAGTCAAGGTCAAGACCAAGCCAAGGTCAAAACCCAAGTCAAGACCAAGATCAAGATCCAGGCCAAGCTTAAGGCCCAGGTCCAGATCGTGATCAGATCCAGGTCAGGGTCAAGATCCAAGGCAGGGCTCAAATCAAGGCCAAGGTCCAGAGCCAAGACCAAATCAGGCTCAGGATCCACATCAAGGCCCAGGTCAAGGCCGAGATCGAGGCCCAAGTCAAGGTCAGGACCCAAATCAAGGCCAAGACCAAGACCCAAGCCAAGATCAAGGTCTAAGCTGAGATCAAGATCAAGAGCAAGATCAAGATCAAGTCAAGACCAAGTCAAGGTCTATGTACGGGTCAAGGTCCAGGTCAAGCTTAAGGCCCAAGTCAAGGCCAAGATCGAGGCCCAAGCCAAGATCTGAACTCAAATCAAGGCCAAGGTCAAGACCCAAGCCAAGCTCAAGATCCAAGTCAAGCTCAAGGTCCAGATCAAGCTCAAGACCAAGACCCAGTCAAGATCGAGGTCCAAGCCAAGGTCCAGGTCAAGCTTAAGGTCCAAGGCTCAAGGCCGAGATCAAAATTCAGGTCAAGATCAGGACCCAAATCAAGGCCAAGATCAAGGTCTAAGCCAAGACCAAGATCAAGACCAAGTCAAGACCGAGGTCCAAGCCAAGCTCAAGATCCAAGTCAAGGTCTAAGGGCCAAGGTCCAAGTCAAGACTTAAGTCAAGCCCAAGATCAAGATCAAGACCAAGCCAAGCTCAAGATCCAAGTCAAGGTCTAAGTAAGGGTCAAGGTCCAAGTCAAGATTTAAGTCAAGCCCAAGATCAGGATCCAAGTCAAGATCAGGCCCCAATCAAGGCCAAGGTCAAGACCAAGCCAAGCTCAAGATCCAAGTCAAGCTCAAGGTCCAGATCAAGCTCAAGACCAAGACCCAGTCAAGATCGAGGTCCAAGCCAAGGTCCAGGTCAAGCTTAAGGTCCAAGGCTCAAGGCCGAGATCAAAATTCAGGTCAAGATCAGGACCCAAATCAAGGCCAAGATCAAGGTCTAAGCCAAGACCAAGATCAAGACCAAGTCAAGACCGAGGTCCAAGCCAAGCTCAAGATCCAAGTCAAGGTCTAAGGGCCAAGGTCCAAGTCAAGACTTAAGTCAAGCCCAAGATCAAGATCAAGACCAAGTCCAAGTCAAGCTCTATGTACGGGTCAAGGTCCAAGTCAAGATTTAAGTCAAGCCCAAGATCGAGGCCCGGTCAAGATCAGGCCCCAATCAAGGCCAAGACCAAGACCAAGGCAAGGTCAAGGCCCAAATCCAGGTCAAGGTGAACATTCCCAGCTGTGCCCAGGTGTGCCCAGCTGTGCCCAGGTATGCCCAGGTGTGCCCAGCTGTGCCCCAGGTGTCTCCAGGAGTGCCCAGGTGTCCCCCAGGTGCCCCAGGTGTCCCCAGGTGTGCCCAGGAGTGCCCAGGTGTCCCCAGCTGTGCCCCAGGAGTGCCCAGGTGTCCCCCAGGTATCCCCAGGTGCCCCCAGTTGTGCCCAGGTTAATTCCCACCATTCCCAGCTGTGCCCAGGTGCATTCCCAGTATTCCCAGTTGCCCCCAGGTGTCCCCAGTACCCACTCTATGGGCAGTGCCCGTGCCACGCTGTGCCTGTGCCTGTCCCCAGGTGTCCCCAGGTGTCCCCAAGCTCTCACTCTATGGGCAGTGCCCGTGCCACGCTGTGCCCGTGTCTGTGCCCAGGTGTCCCCAGGTGTCCCCAGGTGCCCCAAGCTCTCACTCTATGGGCAGTGCCTGTGCCACGCTGTGCCCAGGTACATTCCCACCATTCCCAGGTGTGCCCAGGTGTCCCCAGGTGTGCCCATTGTCCCCATTGTCCCCAGGTACCCACTCAAAGGGCAGTGCCTGTGCCACGCTGTGCCCAGGTACATTCCCAGGTGTGCCCAGGTGTCCCCAGGTGTGCCCAGGTGTCCCCATTGCCCCCAGGTGTGCCCAGGTGTGCCCAGGTACCCACTCAAAGGGCAGTGCCCGTGCCACGCCGTGCCCGTGGCTGTGCCCAGGTGTCCCCATTGTCCCCAGGTGTGCCCATTGTCCCCATTGTCCCCAGGTGTCCCCAGGTGTCCCCAGGTACCCACTCAAAGGGCAGTGCCCGTGCCACGCCGTGCCCGTCCCGGTGTGCCCGCTGTGCCAGGCTGTACAGGTGGGGCAGCAGGCGGTACCGGGTGCCCAGGTGTGCCCAGGTGTGCCCATTGTCCCCAGGTGTGCCCAGGTGTGCCCATTGTCCCCAGGTGTCCCCAGGTGTCCCCAGGTACCCCGGTACCCACTCAAAGGGCAGTGCCCGTGCCACGCTGTGCCCGTCCCGGTGTGCCCGCTGGGCCAGGCTGTACAGGTGGGGCAGCAGGCGGTACCGGGTGCCCAGGTGTGCCCATTGTCCCCAGGTGTCCCCACTGTCCCCAGGTGTGCCCATTGTCCCCATTGTCCCCAGGTACCCCAGTACCCACTCAAAGGGCAGTGCCCGCGCCACGCTGTGCCCGTCCCGGTGTGCCCTCTGTGCCAGGCTGTACAGGTGGGGCAGCAGGCGGTACCGGGTGCCCAGGTGCGCCCGCGTCGAGTTCAGCAGCAGCGAACGGGCACCGAACGCAGCCGGGTCCTGAGCCTGGCACCAAGAGCAAATAGTGATTAATGCTAATGAATCGACGTTTAATTTAATTTAATTTAATTTATTTTAATTTAATTTAATTTTATTTTATTTTATTTTATTTTATTTTATTTTATTTTATTTTATTTAATATAATTTAACTTAAATTTTATTTTATTTTATTTCATTTCATTTTATTTTATTATTTTATTTTAATTTTATTTTTTAATTTTATTTTATTGTATTTTATTTTATTATTTTATTTTATTTTATTTTATTTTATTTTATTTTATTTTATTTTATTTTATTTTATTGTATTGTATTGTATTGTATTTTATTTTATTTTATTCAGAATTCAGAATTTTGGAATTTTTTCAATTTTTCGATTTAGAATTTCAGCATTTGATCATTTTAGAATTTTTTTAAATTAAAATTTCAGCATTTTATAATTTCAGAATTTTATAATTTCAGAATTTTAAATTTTTTTTAATTAGAATTTTAGCATTTGATAATTTTATCATTTCAGAATTTTTTCGATTTGGAATTTCAGCATTTGATCATTTTAGAATTACGGAATTTTTTAAATTTAGGATTTCAGAATTTTTTTATTTAGGATTTCAGCATTTTATAATTTTTGAATTTCAGAATTTTCTTATTTAGGATTTCAGCATTTTATAATTTTATAATTTCAGAATTTTTTCAATTTAGGATTTCATCATTTTAGAATTTTAGAATTTCAGAATTTTTTTAAATTAGAATTTTAGCATTTCATAATTTTATCATTTCAGAATTTTTTTTGATGCAGAATTTCAGCATTTGCTCATTTTAGAATTCTTTTAAATTAAAATTTCAGCATTTGATCATTTCAGAATTTCGGAATTTTTTCAATTTAGATTTTCAGCGTTTATCCATTTTAGAATTTCGGAATTTTTTAATTTAGAATTTTAGCATTTCAGAATTTTAGAATTTCAGAATTTTAGCATTTGATCATTTTAGAATTTCAGAATTTTTTAATTTAGAATTTTAGCATTTCATAATTTTAGAATTTCAGATTTTTTTTTGATGCAGAATTTTATCATTTGATCATTTTAGAATTTTTTTTATGCAGAATTTCAGCATTTGCTCATCTTAGAATTCTTTTAAATTAAAATTTCACCATTTTAGAATTTCAGAATTTCGGAATTTTTTTCAATTTAGATTTTCAGCGTTTATCCATTTCAGAATTTCAGATTTTTTTCGATTTAGAATTTTAGCATTTCATAATTTTTGAATTTCAGATTTTTTTATGCAGAATTTCAGCATTTGCTCATTTTAGAATTTTTTTTTTATGTAGAATTTCAGCATTCGATTATTTTAGAATTCTTTCAAATTAAAATTTCAGCATTTTAGAATTTCAGAATTTCGGAATTTTTTCGATTTAGATTTTCAGCGTTTATCCATTTCAGAATTTTGGAATTTTTTCATTTAGAATTTCAGAATTTGATCATTTTAGAATTTCAGCATTTTTTAAAATTAGAATTTCACCATTCGATCATTTTTAAATTTTGGATTTTTTTTGATGCAGAATTTCAGCATTTGATCCTTTTAGAATTTTAGAATTTTTTAATTTAGATTTTTAGCATTTTATAATTTACAATTTTTTATTTAGAATTTCAACATTTGATCATTTTAGAAATTCAGAATTTTAGATTTTAAAATTTCAGAATGTCAAATTTTAGAAATTTTAGAAATTTAAAAATTCCGAATTTTAGAACCATTTTCGATTTGGAATTTCAGCATTCGATCATTTTAGAATTTTTTTTATGTAGAATTTCAGCATTTGCTCATTTTAGAATTGTTTTAAATTAAAATTTCAGCATTTTAGAATTTCAGAATTTCGGAATTTTTTCAATTTGGAATTTCAGCATTTGATCACTTTAGAATTTCAGAATTTTTTAATTTAGAATTTTAGCATTTTAGAATTTTAGAATTTCGGAAATTTTCGATTTAGAATTTTAGCATAATTTTAGAATTTCAGAATTTTGGAATTTTTTCAATTTAGATTTTCAGCATTTTAGAATTTTAGAATTTCGGATTTTTTTCGATTTAGAATTTTAGAATTTCATAATTTTAGAATTTCAGAATTTTAGAATTTCAGAATTTCAGCATTTGATCCTTTTAGAATTTCAGAATTTTTTTAAATTAGAATTTTAGCATTTCATAATTTTATCATTTCAGATTTTTTTTTATGCAGAATTTCAGCATTTGCTCCTTTTAGAATTCTTTTAAATTAAAATTTCTGCATTTTAGAATTTCAGAATTTCGGAATTTTTTCAATTTGGAATTTCAGCATTTGATAATTTTAGAATTTCAGAATTTTTTAATTTAGAATTTCAGCATTTGATCATTTTAGAATTTTTTTTAAATTAAAATTTCAGCATTTGATCATTTCAGAATTTCGGAATTTTTTCAATTTAGATTTTCAGCATTTTAGAATTTCAGAATTTCGGAATTTTTTTCCATTTAGATTTTCAGCGTTTATCCATTTTAGAATTTCGGAATTTTTTCGATTTAGGATTTTATAATTTTATCATTTCAGATTTTTTTTTTTGATGCAGAATTTCAGCATTCGATCATTTTAGAATTCTTTCAAATTAAAATTTCAGCATTTTAGAATTTCAGAATTTCGGAATTTTTTCAATTTAGATTTTCAGCGTTTATCCATTTCAGAATTTCAGAATTTTTTAATTCAGATTTTCAGCATTTATCCATTTCAGAATTTCGGAATTTTTTCCATTCAGATTTTCAGCATTTATCCATTTCAGAATTTTGGAATTTTTTCAATTTAGATTTTCAGCATTTATCCATTTTAGAATTTCGGAATTTTTAAATTTAGATTTTCAGCGTTTATCCATTTCAGAATTTCGGAATTTTTTCCATTCAGATTTTCAGCATTTTAGAATTTCAGAATTTCGGAATTTTTTCAATTTAGATTTTCAGCATTTATCCATTTTAGAATTTCGAAATTTTTTAATTTAGAATTTTAGCATTTTATAATTTCAGAATTTTGGAAATTTTCAATTTAGAATTTCAGCATTTGATCACTTTAGAATTTCAGAATTTTTTAAAATTAGAATTTCACCATTCGATCATTTTTAAATTTTGGAATTTTTTCAATTTGGAATTTCAGCATTTGCTCATTTTAGAATTTTTTTTAATTAAAATTTCAGCATTTTAGAATTTCAGAATTTCGGAATTTTTTCATTTTGGAATTTCAGCATTTGATCACTTTAGAATTTCAGAATTTTTTAATTTAGAATTTTAGCATTTTAGAATTTTAGAATTTCGGAAATTTTCGATTTAGAATTTTAGCATAATTTTAGAATTTCAGAATTTTGGAATTTTTTCAATTTAGATTTTCATCATTTTAGAATTTTAGAATTTCGGATTTTTTTCGATTTAGAATTTTAGAATTTTATAATTTTAGAATTTCAGAATTTTAGAATTTCAGAATTTCAGCATTTGATCCTTTTAGAATTTCAGAATTTTTTTAAATTAGAATTTTAGCATTTCATAATTTTATCATTTCAGATTTTTTTTTATGCAGAATTTCAGCATTTGCTCCTTTTAGAATTCTTTTAAATTAAAATTTCTGCATTTTAGAATTTCAGAATTTCGGAATTTTTTCAATTTGGAATTTCAGCATTTGATAATTTTAGAATTTTGGAATTTTTTAAAATTAGAATTTTAGCATTTCATAATTTTAGAATTTCAGAATTTTTTTAATTTAGAATTTTAGCATTTCATAATTTTATCATCTCAGATTTTTTTTTTCGATGCAGAATTTCAGCATTTGATCATTTTAGAATTCTTTTAAATTAAAATTTCAGCATTTTAGAATTTCAGAATTTCGGAATTTTTTCGATTTAGATTTTCAGCATTTATCCATTTTAGATTTTCAGCATTTTTTAATTTAGATTTTCAGCGTTTATCCATTTTAGAATTTCGGAATTTTTTAATTTAGAATTTTACCATTTATCCATTTCAGAATTTCGGAATTTTTTTCAATTCAGATTTTCATCATTTTAGAATTTCAGAATTTCGGATTTTTTGCTATTTATAATTTTATAACTTTATAATTTGGGGGTTTTCCTGACCGTCCCCGGCTCCTGGTTGTGGTTGCGGGCCAGGGGCAGAAAGGCCCCGAGTTGGTGCCAGCGCCGGCAAAGCTCCTCAGGACCGCGCCCGACGCCGCCGCAGATGGAGCCGCCCGACTGCGAGCAGGAAATCAATGAGAGCCGTTCAATAAATTCCGTTAAAATTGAAATTCAGGTGGGAAAAATTATAATTAATAAAAAAAAAAAAAATTGAAATTGAAATTTAAAAATATCGTTAGAAATGGAGGTGAAATTTGAAATTGAAAATTAAAATTAAATTCAAATTTGTGCCGAGGAGTAATTTGAAATTGAAATTCAAAAGGAAAAATTATATTTAAAAAAAGAAATTAAAAATGGAGTTGAAACGTGAAATTGAAAATTAAAATGAAATTCAAATGGAGAGTTAAAATTCAAATTTGTGCTGAGGAATAATTAGAAATTGAAATTCAAATGAAAAACATTATAATTTAAAAAAAATTAAAATTGAAATTTTAAAATATCGTTAGAAATGGAGGTGAAATTTGAAATTGAAAATTTAAATTCAAATGGAAATTGAGAATTCAAATTTGTGCTGAGGAATAATTTGAGATTGAAATTCAAAAGGAAAAATTATATTTAAAAAAAGATTAAAAATGTCATTAAAAATAGAGGTGAAACTTGAAAATTAAAATGAAATTCAAATGGAGATTGAGAATTCAAATTTGTGCTAGGAATAATTTGAGATTGAATTTCAAAAGGAAAAAATGGAAATAAAAAAATTTAAATTAAAAATATGGTTAGAAATGGAGTTGGAATTTGAAATTGAAAATTTAAATTCAAATGGAAATTGAAAATTCAAATTTGTGCTGAGGAATAATTTGAGACTGAAATTCAAAAGGAAAAATTATATTTAAAAAAAGAAATTTAAAATGTCATTAAAAATAGAGTTGAAATTTGAAATTGAAAATTAAAATGAAATTCAAATGGAGATTAAAAATTCAAATTTGTGCTGAGGAATAATTTGAGATTGAAATTCAAAAGGAAAAAATGGAAATAAAAAAAATTAAATTAAAAATATGGTTAGAAATGGAGGTGAAATTTGAAATTGAAAATTTAAATTCAAATGGAGATTGAAAATTCAAATTTGTGCTGAGGAATAATTAGAAATTGAAATTCAAATGAAAAACATAATAAAAATAAAAAAAATTAAAATTGAAATTTTAAAACATCATTAGAAATGGAGTTGGAATTTGAAATCGAAAATTAAAATGAAATTCAAATGGAGATTGAAAATTCAAATTTGTGCTGAGGAATAATTTGAGATTGAAATTCAAAAGGAAAAAATTATAATAAAAAAAATTAAAATTGAAATTTTAAAATATCGTTAGAAATGGAGGTGAAATTTGAAATTGAGAATTAAAATGAAATTCAAATGGAGATTGAAAATTCAAATTTGTGCTGAGGAATAATTAGAGATTCAAATTCAAAAGGAAAAATTATATTTAAAAAAAAGAAATTTAAAATGTCATTAAAAATAGAGGTGAAACTTGAGAATTAAAATGAAATTCAAATGGAGATTGAAAATTCAAATTTGTGCTGAGGAATAATTAGAAATTGAAATTCAAAAGGAAAAATTATAATTAAAAAAAAATTAAAATTGAAATTTTAAAATATGGTTAGAAATGGAGTTGAAATTTGAAACTGAAATTAACATTAAAAATTCAAATTGATGTCGAGGAATAATTTGAAATTGAAATGTAAAAAAAAAAATTAAATTAAAAAATAAAAATGTAACATTTAAATTTAACATTTCAACTTTTAAAATCCAAATTTAAAAATAAGGATTTGATATTAAAATCGAATTGCAAATAAGAATGAAACGCGAGATGGGAACTTGAAAGGGAGCTGAAACTGGGGCTGAATTCCCACTGAAATTCCCAAAAAGTGGAGCTGAGTTCCCACTGAAATTCCCATTGAAATTCCCAAAAACTGGCCCTGCATTCCCATTGAATTCCCATTGAAATTCCCATTGAAATTCCCAAAAAGTGGAGCTGAGTTCCCACTGAAATTCCCATTGAAATTCCCAAAACGTGGAGCTGAGTTCCCATTGAAATTCCCACTGAAATTCCCATTGAAATTCCCACTGAAATTCCCAAAAAGTGGAGCTGAGTTCCCATTGAAATTCCCATTGAAATTCCCATTGAAATTCCCCAAACCGGCCCCTGCATTCCCATTGGAATTCCCACTGAAATTCCCATTGAAATTCCCACTGAAATTCCCATTGAAATTCCCATTGAAATTCCCATTGAAATTCCCAATCTGGCCCTGCATTCCCATTGAAATTCCCACTGAAATTCCCAATCTGGCCCTGCATTCCCATTAAAATTCCCATTGAAATTCCCAAAAACTGGTGCTGAATTCCCATTGAAATTCCCACTGAAATTCCCACTGAAATTCCCATTGAAATTCCCATTGAAATTCCCACTGAAATTCCCATTCTGGCCCTGCATTCCCATTGAAATTCCCACTGAAATTCCCATTGAAATTCCCAATCTGGCCCTGCATTCCCATTGAAATTCCCATTGAAATTCCCAAAAACTGGCGCTGAATTCCCATTGAAATTCCCATTGAAATTCCCACTGAAATTCCCGTTGAAATTCCCACTGAAATTCCCATTGAAATTCCCACAAACTGGCGCTGAATTCCCATTGAAATTCCCATTGAAATTCCCCAAACTGGTCCCTGCATTCCCACTGAAATTCCCATTGAAATTCCCAATCTGGCCCTGCATTCCCATTGAATTCCCATTGAAATTCCCCGACTGGCGCAGAATTCCCATTGCAATTCCCATTGAAATTCCCAAAAACTGGTGCTGAATTCCCATTGAAATTCCCATTGAAATTCCCACTGAAATTCCCACTGAAATTCCCAGACTGCCCCTGCATTCCCATTGAAATTCCCATAGAAATTCCCAAAAACTGGTGCTGAATTCCCATTGAAATTCCCACTGAAATTCCCATTGAAATTCCCAAAAACTGGCCCTGCATTCCCATTGAATTCCCATTGCAATTCCCATTGCAATTCCCATTGCAATTCCCATTGAAATTCCCCAAACCGGCCCCTGCATTCCCACTGAAATTCCCTGACTGGCGCAGAATTCCCATTGAAATTCCCACTGAAATTCCCAAAAACTGATGCTGAATTCCCATTGAAATTCCCATTGAAACTGGAGCTGAATTCCCATTGCAATTCCCAAACCGCCCCTGCATTCCCATTGAATTCCCATTGAAATTCCTCAAACTGGTGCTGAATTCCCAAAGAAATTCCCATTGAAATTCCCAAAACCCGGAGCTGAATTCCCGTTGAAATTCCCATTGCAATTCCCGTTGAAATTCCCAAACCGCCCCTGCATTCCCATTGAAATTCCCCAGCAGGAGCTGAATTCCCATGGAAATTCCCAGACTGCCCCTGCATTCCCATTGAATTCCCATTGAAATTCCCAAAACCTGGCGCTGAATTCCCATTGAAATTCCCAGTGAAATTCCCATTGAAATTCCCAGTGAAATTCCCTAAACCGCCCCTGCATTCCCGTTGCAATTCCCATTGAAAATCCCAAAAACTGGAGTTGAATTCCCATTGAAATTCCCATTGAAATCCCCAAACCGCCCCTGCATTCCCGTTGAAATTCCCGTTGAAATTCCCGTTGAAATTCCCAATCTGGCCCTGAATTCCCATGGAATTCCATTGGGGTTTCCCCTGGCCGCACTCACGTAGGGCAGCCCGGCCATGGCCGCCCCCAGCGCCTCGGGCACCCCATTCCCATTGACATTCCCAACCTTTACCCCCATTCCCGTTGGGAATTCCCAACCTTTGGCCCCATTCCCATTGGGAATTCCCAAAGTTCACCCCCGTTCCCATTGGAATTCCCAAAGTTCATCCCCATTGGAATTCTCTCACTCACACAGGGCAGCCCGGCCATGGCCGCCCCCAGCGCCGCGGGCACCACATTCCCATTGGGAATTCCCAAACTTTGGCCCCATTCCCATTGGGAATTCCCAAACTTTGGCCCCATTCCCATTGGGAATTCCCAAACTTTGGCCCCATTCCCATTGGGAATTCCCAACCTTTGGCCCCATTCCCATTGGACATTCCCAACCTTTACCCCCATTCCCATGGGAATTCCCAAACTTTATCCCCATTCCCATTGGGAATTCCCAACCTTTACCCCCGTTCCCACTGACATTCCCAACCTTTACCCCCATTCCCATTGGGAATTCCCAACCTTTATCCCCATTCCCATTGAGAATTCCCAACCTTTATCCCCATTCCCATTGGGAATTCCCAACCTTTGGCCCCATTCCCATTGGACATTCCCAACCTTTTCCCCCATTCCCATTGGGAATTCCCAACCTTTACCCCCATTCCCGTTGGAATTCCCAAAGTTCATTCCCATTGGGAATTCCCAACCTTTATCCCCATTCCCATTGGGAATTCCCAAAGTTCACCCCCATTCCCATTGGAATCCCCTCACTCATGTAGGGCAGCCCGGCCATGGCCGCCCCCAGCGCCGCGGGCACCCCATTCCCATTGGGAATTCCCAAAGTTCATCCCCATTCCCATTGGAATTCCCAAAGTTCATTCCCATTGGGAATTCTCTCACTCACGTAGGGCAGCCCGGCCATGGCCGCCCCCAGCGCCGCGGGCACCCCATTCCCATTGGGATTCCCAACCTTTATACCCATTCCCATTGGGAATTCCCAACCTTTACCCCCATTCCCATTGGGAATTCCCAACCTTTACCCCCATTCCCGTTGGGAATTCCCTCACTCACGTAGGGCAGCCCGGCCATGGCCGCCCCCAGCGCCGCGGGCACCCCATTCCCATTGGGAATTCCCAAAGTTTATCCCCATTCCCATTGGAATTCTGTCACTCACGTAGGGCAGCCCGGCCATGGCCGCCCCCAGCGCCGCGGGCACGGCCTCGCGCAGGCGCTGCCAGGAGGCGGCGCCGGCCCCGCCCCATTGGCCCCCGAAGCGGCCGGAGCCCGGGAAGGTGGAGCTGGAGACCAGCAGGGGGCGCTGGCCCGGGAACAGGCGCTGCAGGGCCCTGCGGGGAAACGGGAATGCAAAGGTGTCAAAATAGCAAAATATCAAAATATAAATGTAAATATAAATATATAAATGTATAAATGTATAAATGTATAAATGTATAAATGTATAAATGTAAATGTAAATATAAATATAAATATAAATATAAATGTATAAATGTATAAATGTATAAATGTAAATATAAATATAAATATAAATGTATAAATGTAAATGTAAATGTAAATGTAAATATAAATATAAATATAAATATAAATATAAATTAAATGGAAATAGAAATACATAAATAGAAAAGTATATAAATATAAATATAAATATAAATATAAATATAAATATAAATATAAATATAAATATGGTCACTCTATGGTCACCCAGTGGTCACTCAGTGGTCACTCTATGGTCACTCAGTGGTCACTCTATGGTCACTGTGGTCACTCTATGGTCACTCTATGGTCACCCAGTGGTCACTCAGTGGTCACCCAGTGGTCACTCTGTGGTCAGTGATCAGTTGGTCAGTTGGTCACTCACCCATGTGTGGCTGCAGCCATCACATGCCCGTACAGGTTGTGCACGTCGTAGTGGTCACTGTGGTCCCTCAATGGTCACTGTGGTCAGTTGGTCACTCTATGGTCACTCACCCGTGTGTGGCCATGGCCATGGCGTACCCATACAGGTTGTGGACGTCGTAGTGGTCACTCTATGGTCACTCTATGGTCACTCTATGGTCACTCTATGGTCAGTGGTCACTCAGTGGTCACTCAGTGGTCACTCACCCATGGGTGGCCATGGCCATGGAGTACCCGTACAGGTTGTGCACGTCGTAGTGGTCACTCTATGGTCACTCTATGGTCACTCCCAGCAGTCAATGGTCACTCTATGGTCACTCTATGGTCACTCTATGGTCACTCCCAGCAGTCAATGGTCACTGTGGTCACTGTGGTCAGTTGGTCAGTGGTCACTCAGTGGTCACTCACCCGTGTGTGGCCATGGCCATGGCGTACCCATAGAGGTTGTGCATGTCGTAGTGGTCACTCTATGGTCACTCTATGGTCACTCTATGGTCACTCTATGGTCACTCCCAGCAGTCAATGGTCACTCTATGGTCACTCTATGGTCAGTGGTCAGTTGGTCAGTTGGTCAGTTGGTCACTCACCCGTGTGTGGCCGCGGCCATGGCATACCCGTACAGGTTGTGGACGTCGTAGTGGTCACTCTATGGTCACTCTATGGTCACTCTATGGTCACTCCCAGCAGTCAATGGTCACTGTGGTCACTGTGGTCAGTTGGTCAGTGGTCAGTGGTCACTCAGTGGTCAGTGGTCACTCACCCGTGTGTGGCCATGGCCATGGCGTACCCGTACAGGTTGTGCACGTCGTAGTGGTCACTCTATGGTCACTCTATGGTCACTCTATGGTCAGTGGTCACTCAGTGGTCACTCAGTGGTCACTCACCCGTGTGTGGCCATGGCCATCGTGTACCCATAGAGGTTGTGGACGTCGTAGTGGTCACTCTATGGTCACTCTATGGTCACTGTGGTCACTCTATGGTCACTCCCAGCAGTCAATGGTCACTCTATGGTCAGTGGTCACTCATTGGTCACTCAGTGGTCACTCACCCGTGTGTGGCCATTGCCATCGTGTACCCATAGAGGTTGTGGACGTCGTAGTGGTCACTCTATGGTCACTCTATGGTCACTCTATGGTCACTCCCAGCAGTCAATGGTCACTCAGTGGTCACTCTATGGTCAGTTGGTCACTCACCCGTGTGTGGCCATGGCCATTGCATGCCCATAGAGGTTGTGCACGTCGTAGTGGTCACTCTATGGTCACTCTATGGTCACTCTATGGTCAGTGGTCAGTTGGTCAGTGGTCACTCACCCGTGTGTGGCCATTGCCATGGCATGCCCATAGAGGTTGTGCACGTCGTAGTGGTCACTCTATGGTCACTGTGGTCACTCTATGGTCACTCTATGGTCACTCTATGGTCACTCTATGGTCACTCCCAGCAGTCAATGGTCACTCTATGGTCACTCTATGGTCAGTGGTCACTCAGTGGTCACTCACCCGTGTGTGGCCGCAGCCATTGCATGCCCATAGAGGTTGTGCACGTCGTAGTGGTCACTCTATGGTCACTGTGGTCACTCTATGGTCACTCTATGGTCACTCTATGGTCACTCTATGGTCACTCCCAGCAGTCAATGGTCACTCTATGGTCACTCTATGGTCAGTGGTCACTCAGTGGTCACTCACCCGTGTGTGGCCGCAGCCATTGCATGCCCATAGAGGTTGTGCACGTCGTAGTGGTCACTCTATGGTCACTGTGGTCACTCTATGGTCACTCTATGGTCACTCTATGGTCACTCTATGGTCACTCCCAGCAGTCAATGGTCACTCTATGGTCACTCTATGGTCACTCTATGGTCAGTTGGTCACTCAGTGGTCACTCAGTGGTCACTCAGTGGTCACTCACCCGTGTGTGGCCATTGCCATGGCGTGCCCGTACAGGTTGTGGACGTCGTAGTGGTCACTCTATGGTCACTCTATGGTCACTCCCAGCAGTCAATGGTCACTCTATGGTCACTGTGGTCAGTCAGTGGTCACTCAGTGGTCACTCTATGGTCAGTGGTCACTCAGTGGTCACTCACCCGTGTGTGGCCATGGCCATTGCGTGCCCATAGAGGTTGTGGACGTCGTAGTGGTCACTCTATGGTCTCTCTATGGTCACTGTGGTCACTCTATGGTTACTCCCAGCAGTCAATGGTCACTCTATGGTCACTCTATGGTCACTCTATGGTCACTCCCAGCAGTCAATGGTCACTGTGGTCACTGTGGTCAGTTGGTCAGTTGGTCACTCACCCGTGTGTGGCCATTGCCATGGCATGCCCGTACAGGTTGTGCACGTCGTAGTGGTCACTCTATGGTCACTCTATGGTCACTCTATGGTCACTCCCAGCAGTCAGTGGTCACTCTATGGTCAGTGGTCACTCAGTGGTCACTCAGTGGTCACTCACCCGTGTGTGGCCATTGCCATGGTGTACCCCTACAGGTTGTGGACGTCGTAGTGGTCACTCTATGGTCACTCTATGGTCACTCTATGGTCAGTGGTCACTCAGTGGTCACTCAGTGGTCACTCAGTGGTCACTCACCCGTGTGTGGCCGCGGCCATCGTGTCCCCATAGATGTTGTGCACGTCGTAGTGGTCACTCTATGGTCACTGTGGTCACTCTATGGTCACTGTGGTCGCTCTATGGTCACTCCCAGCAGTCAATGGTCACTCTATGGTCACTCTATGGTCAGTGGTCACTCAGTGGTCACTCTATGGTCAGTTGGTCACTCACCCATAGGTGGCCATTGCCATGGCATGCCCATAGAGGTTGTGCACGTCGTAGTGGTCACTCTATGGTCACTCTATGGTCACTCTATGGTCACTCCCAGCAGTCAATGGTCACTCTATGGTCACTCTATGGTCAGTGGTCACTCAGTGGTCAGTTGGTCACTCACCCGTGTGTGGCCATGGCCATCGTGTACCCATAGAGGTTGTGGACGTCGTAGTGGTCACTCTATGGTCACTCTATGGTCACTCTATGGTCACTTCCAGCAGTCAATGGTCACTCTATGGTCAGTGGTCACTCATTGGTCACTCAGTGGTCACTCACCCGTGTGTGGCCATTGCCATTGCATGCCCGTACAGGTTGTGGACGTCGTAGTGGTCACTCTATGGTCACTCTATGGTCACTCTATGGTCAGTGGTCACTCAGTGGTCACTCAGTGGTCACTCAGTGGTCACTCACCCGTGTGTGGCCATGGCCATCGTGTACCCATAGAGGTTGTGCACGTCGTAGTGGTCACTCTATGGTCACTCTATGGTCACTCTATGGTCACTGTGGTCACTCTATGGTCACTCCCAGCAGTCAATGGTCACTCTATGGTCAGTGGTCACTCAGTGGTCACTCAGTGGTCACTCACCCGTGTGTGGCCATGGCCATGACGTACCCGTACAGGTTGTGGACGTCGTAGTGGTCACTCTATGGTCACTCTATGGTCACTCTATGGTCACTCCCAGCAGTCAATGGTCACTCTATGGTCAGTGGTCACTCATTGGTCACTCAGTGGTCACTCAGTGGTCAGTTGGTCACTCACCCGTGTGTGGCCGCGGCCATCGCGTGCCCATAGAGGTTGTGGACGTCGTAGTGGTCACTCTATGGTCACTCTATGGTCACTCTATGGTCAGTGGTCAGTGGTCACTCAGTGGTCACTCAGTGGTCACTCAGTGGTCACTCACCCGTGTGTGGCCATTGCCATCGTGTACCCATAGAGGTTGTGGACGTCGTAGTGGTCACTCTATGGTCACTCTATGGTCACTCTATGGTCACTCTATGGTCACTCCCAGCAGTCAATGGTCACTCTATGGTCATTGGTCACTCAGTGGTCACTCAGTGGTCACTCAGTGGTCACTCAGTGGTCACTCAGTGGTCACTCACCCGTGTGTGGCCATTGCCATCGCGTGCCCGTACAGGTTGTGGACGTCGTAGTGGCGCCCCCAGGCGTGGGCGGCGTCCGGGCACAGCGAGCGCAGGAACAGCGGCCGCCCCACCCCCGCTGGGCATCGACCGCACAAGGAGAGCCCGTTAATTGATTGATTATTAATTAATGAACAGGCGCTGATTGAAATGATTACCTGCTGGTTAATGAGCTATGCGGCGATTGCATCAATTAATTGGATTGATTGAATGGAGTGATTCCATCCATTAATTGAACTGATTGAATGGAGTGATTTCATCAATTAATTGAACTGATTGAATGGGCTGATTTCATCAATTAATTGAATTGATTGAATTAATTTCCACAATTAATTGGATTGATTGAATGGAGTGATTCCATCCATTAATTGAATTGATTGAATTGACTGATTTCATCAATTAATTGAATTGATTGAATGGATTCCATCCATTAATTGAATTGACTGAATTAATTTCCTCAATTAATTGAATTGATTGAATGGAGTGATTCCATCCATTGATTGAATTGACTGATTTCATCAATTAATTGAATTGATTGAATTGATTCCATCCATTAATTGAACTGATTGAATTGATTGATTTCATCAATTAATTGAATTGATTGAATGGAGTGATTCCATCCATTAATTGAATTGATTGAATTGATTGATTCCATCAATTAATTAAATTGATTGAATTGATTGATTCCTTTAATTAAGTGAATTGATTGAATGGATTGATTCCATCAATTAATTGAACTGATTGAATTGATTTATTTCATCATTTAATTAAATTGATTGAATTGATTGATTTCATCAATCAATTGAATTGATTGAATGGAGTGATTCCATCCATTAATTGAATTGATTGAATTGATTTCATCAATTAATTGAATTGATTTAATTGAGTGATTCCATCAATTAATTGAATTGATTGAATTGATTGATTTCATCAATTAATTGAATTGATTGAATGGAGTGATTCCATCCATTAATTGAATTGATTGAATTGATTGATTTCATCAATTAATTGAATTGATTGAATGGAGTGATTCCATCCATTAATTGAATTGATTGCATTGAGTGATTTCATCCATTAATTGTATTGACTGAATTGAGTGATTCCATCAATTAATTGAATTGATTGAATTGATTCCATCCATTAATTGAATTGACTGAATTAATTTCCTCAATTAATTGAATTGATTGAATGGAGTGATTCCATCCATTGATTGAATTGACTGATTTCATCAATTAATTGAATTGATTGAATTGATTCCATCCATTAATTGAACTGATTGAATTGATTGATTTCATCAATTAATTGAATTGATTGAATGGAGTGATTCCATCCATTAATTGAATTGATTGAATTGATTTCATCAATTAATTGAATTGATTGAGTGATTCCATCAATTAATTGAATTGATTGCATTGATTAATTTCATCCATTAATTGAATTGATTGAATTAATTTCCTCAATTAATTGTATTGATTGAATGGAGTGATTCCATCAATTAATTGAACTGATTGAATTGATTTCATCCATTAATTGAATTGATTGAATTGATTGATTCCATAATTAATTTAATTGATCGCATTGATTCATTTCATCGATTAATTAATAATTAAGGAATGATCCTGATATTGAATTATTAATTTCCCCAGTTAATTAATTATTTTTTATCTAGGTTTTTAAATTAATTAACTATGCAATTATTTAATTAATGATTATCTAGTTTTTTAATTAATTAAAAATCCAAGTATTTAATTAATTATTACCTGTTTTTTTAAATTAATCAAAAATCCAATTATTTAATTAATTATTTGGAGAATACATAATTAAATATTATGGATTGTGTAATGGCCATTCAGCTAATTAGGGAATTAATTATTATTAATTATTATTAATATTATATTTATTAATAATATTATTCATTATAATATTATTGTTTATTATTAATATTATTATTAATTGTTAATAATTATTATTACAAAGGACTGAATTAGTCATACAATTATTCAATTAATTAATCCTCCAATAATTTATTGATTAATTCTCCAATTATTGAATTAATTCCCCGATTATTGAATTAATTATCCAATTATTTAACTAATCAATTTTTAATTTACATAATTAATTCATTACCCAAACAGTTGATTATTTATTCATCCATTTATTTAGAAAATTAGTCCTTCAATTGTTTTATTAATTCGTTATCCAATTATGTAATTAATTAATGGAAATTCAGGGAAAATAAAAATTAAAATGAAAATTAAAACTAAAATAAAAATAAAATTTAATTTAAAGTTATGTTGAAATAAAAAAGGAAATAAAAGTAAAAATTTAAATGAAAAAAAAGTTAAATAAATAAAAACAGAAATAAAATTAAAAAATTAAAATAAAAAAATAAAATAAAAATCGAAAAATTAAAATTAAAAAAATAAAAATAAAAATGGAAATAATTAAAATAAAAGAAAAAGGGAAATTAAAGAAAAAGAAGAATTTTAAATAAACAGAAGCAGAATCAGGAAGTAAAAATAAAATGAAAATATAAATAAAAGAAGTATAAATATAAAGATGAACAGAATTATAAAAAGAAAATTAAAATTAAAAATAAAAATAAATATAAAATAAAAACCGATATAATAATAAAAATTAGATAAAAATGAAGATTCAATAATAATGAAAATAGAAAGTCAAAATAAAAATACAAATAAATTTAAAATTAAACAAAAATAAAAACATTGATATTTAATGATCATTAATAATAAATATATATTAAAAACTAATTTAATTATAATTATTATTTTAGTATTGAAATATATAATACAATAAAATATAATATATATTTTGTAAAAATATAATATATATTTATTATATAAAATATAATGAATATGTAATAAAATATAATGAAATGAAAGTAAAAAATAAAAATGAAAAATAAAAATGAAAATACAAAATAAAAGTTAAGTAAAAATAAAAGCAATAAATTAAAACAAATTAAAAAATAAAAAGAAAAAGAAAAAAGAAAATAAAAAATAAAGAATAAAATATAAAAAATGAAAAAAATTCATTAGAATGAAAATAAAAAATAAAAATGAAAATTAAGTAAAAATAAAAGAATAAAAATTAAAATAAAAATAAAAATAAGAAAGAAACATCAAAATGAAAATGGAAACTAAAAAAAACTAAGATTAAAATGAAAATAAAATAAAACCTCAAAATAATTCTGAAAATTAAAATAAAGACGAAAATAAAGCCCGAAAATTAAATAAAAATTACCAATAAAAATAAAAATGAGAATAAGAATAAATAAAATAAATAATAAATAAATAAAATAAAAGAATAAATAGATAAAAATTAAAAAATATAAAAATAGATATAGATAAAAATAGGGGAAAATAAATAAAAATAGATAAGAATAGATAAAAATAGATAAAAATAAATAAAAATAAATTAAAAAATAAAAATAGATATAGATAAGAATAGATAAAAATAGATAAAAATAAATATAAATAAATGAAATAAATGGAAATAGATATAAATAAAAATAAATAAAAAGAAATAAAAAGAGATAAAAAGAAATAAAAAGAAAAGAAAAATAAATAAATAAAAATAGATAATAATAGATAAAAATAAATGAAAATAGCTAAAAATAAAGAGAAATGAAAATAGATAAAAATAAATAAAAATAGTTCAAAAGAAATAAAAAGAAATAAAAAGAAATGAAAATAAATGAAAATAAATGAAAATAAATGAAAATAAAAATAAATAAATAAAAATAGGTAAAAATAAATAAAAAGAAAAATAAGAATAAATAAATCCAAATAAATCAAAATCAAAATCAATCAAAAATAATAAATAAATCCAAATAAATCAAAATCAAAATCAAAAGAAATACAAAGAAATAAAAAGAAATGGAAATAAAAAAAAATAAAAATAAAAATAAAAATAAAAATAAAAATAAAAATAAAAATAAAAATAAAAATAAAAATAAAAATAAAAATAGAAATAGAAATAAAAATAAAAATAAAATAAAAATAGAAATAAAAAAATAAAAATAAAAATAAAAATAAAAATAAAAATAAAAATAAAAATAAAAATAAAAATAGAAATAGAAATAAAAATAAAAATAAAATAAAAATAGAAATAAAAAAATAAAAATAAAAATAAAAATAAAAATAAAAATAAAAATAAAAATAAAAATAAAAATAGAAATAAAAATGAAAATTAGAGCGAAAGGGGAGCAGGGGCGGCGCACCGGGGCTGTACGGGGGGAAGTTCCAGCGGTTGGCGGCGCAGCCGCGCTCTGAGCCGGGCACCCAACTCGTGGGGACGTTCAGCTCCTGCAGCACAGAACGTGCCGTGAACAGAGGCATTTGCATCTCATTTGAATAGCATTTGCATAACAACTGAATATTTGAACATTCGAATATTTGAACATTTCAGTATTTAATGGACAATCGGTGTGGGGACGTTCAGCTCCTGCAGCACAGAACACGCCGTGAACAGGGGCATTTGCATCTCATTTGAATAGCATTTGCATCTCATTTGAATGCCATGTGCACGACACTTGAATATTTGAACATTTGAATATTTGAACATTTCAATATTTAATGGACAATCGGTGTGGGGACGTTCAGCTCCTGCAGCACAGAACGTGCCGTGAACAGGGGCATTTGCATCTCATTTGAATAGCATTTGCATCTCATTTGAATGTCATGTGCATGACACTTGAATATTTGAACATCTGAATATTCAAACATTTCAATATTTAATGGACAATCGGTGTGGGGACGTTCAGCTCCTGCAGCACAGAACGCACCGGAAACAGGGACATTTGCATCTCATTTGAATACCATTTGCATCTCATTTGAATAGCATTTGCATAACAACTGAATATTTGAACATTCGAATATTCAAACATTTCAATATTTAATGGACAATCGGTGTGGGGACGTTCAGCTCCTGCAGCATAGAACGCGCCGTGAACAGGGGCATTTGCATCTCATTTGAATAGCATTTGCATCTCATTTGAATGCCATGTGCACGACACTTGAATATTTGAACATTCGAATATTTGAACATTTGAATATTCAAATATTTCAATATTTAATGGACAATCCACGTGGGGCTGTGTTCAGCTCCTGCAGGCACAGAATGCTCTGTAAACCGGGACATTTGCATCTCATTTGAATACAATTTGCTTGAACATTTGAACATTTGAACATTTCAATATTTAATGGCCAATCCACGTGGGGCCGTTCAGGTCTGGAAATAACAGAATTCACCTTAACCTGGGACATTTGCATCTCATTTGAATGCCATTTGCATGACACTTGAATGTTTGACCATTTGAATTTTGAACATTTGAATATTTGAACATTTCAATATTTAGTGGACAATCTGCATGGGGCTGTGTTCAGGTCCTGCACTCACAGAATACACCCGAAACCAGCGCTGGACATTTGCATCTCATTTGCATCTCATTCAAATATTTCAATATTTAATGGTCAATCCCTGTGGGGCCGTTCAGGTCCTGAACTCACAGAATTCACCTGAAATCAGCACTGAACATTTACATCTCATTTGCATCTCATTTCCATATCATTTAAATGTTTGAACATTTAGTGGCCAATCCCTGTGGGGCTGTTCAGATTCTGAGCTCACAGAATTCACCTGAAATCAGCGCTGGATATTTGCATCTCATTTGCATATCATATGAATATCAAATATTTCAACTCACAGAATTTACCTGAAATCAGCACTTGACATTCACATCTCATTTGCATCTCATTCAAATATTTGACTATTTAATGGACAATCCCTGTGGGGCCATTCAGATTCTGAGCTCACAGAATTTACCTGAAATCAGCGCTGGATATTTGCATCTCATTTGCATATCATATGAATATCAAATAATTCAACTCCCAGAATTCACCTGAAAGCAGCACTGGCCATTTAAATCTCATTTGCATCTCATTTGCATCTCATTCAAATATTTGACTATTTAATGGACAATCCCTGTGGGGCCATTCAGATTCTGAGCTCACAGAATTCACCTGAAATCAGCACTGGATATTTGCATCTCATTTGCATATCATATGAATATCAAATATTTCAACTCACAGAATTCACCTGAAATCAGCACTTGACATTCACATCTCATTTGCATCTCATTTGAATATCATTTAAATGTTTGAACATTTAATGGCCAATCCCTGTGGGGCTGTTCAGATTCCGAGCTCACAGAATTCACCTGAAACCAGCACTGGCCATTTACATCTCATTTGCATCTCATTTGCATCTCATTCAAATACTTCAATATTTAATGGCCAATCTTTGACTTTGGGGTAAAAAAGGCGGATTTTGGGGTAAAAAGAATGAGGATTTTGGGTGGACAAAGGCGGATTTTGGTGTAAAAAAGGCCGATTTTGAGTCAATAAAGACCGATTTTGGTGTGCAAAAGGCGGATTTTGGGTCAATAAAGGCCGATTTTGGGTGGATAAAGGCCGATTTTGGGTGGATAAAGGCGGATTTTGGGTCGATAAAGGCCGATTTTGGGTCAATAAAGGCGGATTTTGGTGTAGAAAAGTGCGGATTTTGGGTCAATAAAGGCCGATTTTGGGTAGATAAAGGCGGATTTTGGGTTGATAAAGGCGGATTTTGGTGTAGAAAAGGCGGATTTTGGGTCAATAAAGGCAGATTTTGGGTGGACAAAGGCGGATTTTGGGTCAGTAAAGGCGGATTTTGGGTTGATAAACGCGGATTTTGGGTCAATAAAGGCCGATTTTGGTGTAGAAAAGGCCGATTTTGGGTGGACAAAGGCAGATTTTGGGTCGATAAACACGGATTTTGGGTCAATAAAGGCCGATTTTGGGTGGATAAAGGCAGATTTTGGTGTAGAAAAGGCGGATTTTGGGTCAATAAAGGCGGATTTTGGGTCGGAAAAGGCCGATTTTGGGTGGATAAAGGCGGATTTTGGGTCAATGAAGGCGGATTTTGGGGTAGAAAAGTGTGGATTTTGGGTGGATAAAGGCGGATTTTGGTGTAAATAAGGCGGATTTTGGGTCAATAAATGCTGATTTTGGGTCGATAAAGGCGGATTTTGGGGTAGAAAAGGCCGATTTTGGGTGGATAAAGGCCGATTTTGGTGTAGAAAAGGCCGATTTTGGGTCAATAAATGCTGATGTTGGATCGATAAAGGCGGATTTTGGGTGGATAAAGGCGGATTTTGGTGTAGAAAAGTTGGATTTTGGTGTAGAAAAGTTGGATTTTGGGTGGATAAAGGCGGATTTTGGGTGGATAAAGGCCGATTTTGGGTGGACAAAGGTGGATTTTGGGTCAATAAATGCTGATTTTGGTGTGCAAAATGCGGATTTTGGGCCAATAAAGGCGGATTTTGGGTGGATAAAGGCGGATTTTGGGTCAATAAATGCTGATTTTGGGTCGATAAAGGCAGATTTTGGGGTAGAAAAGTGTGGATTTTGGGGTAGAAAAGGACGATTTTGGTGTAGAAAAGGCCAATTTTGGGTCAATAAAGGCGGATTTTGGGTCGATAAAGGCGGATTTTGGTGAAAAAAAGGCGGATTTTGGGTGGATAAAGGCCGATTTTGGTGTAGAAAAGGAGGATTTTGGGTGGATAAAGGCTGATTTTGGGTGGATAAAGGCGGATTTTGGGTCAATAAAGGCGGATTTTGGGTCGATAAAGGCGGATTTTGGGTCAATAAAGGCCGATTTTGGGTGGATAAAGGCCGATTTTGGTGTAGAAAAGGCCGATTTTGGGTGGATAAAGGCTGATTTTGGGTGGATAAAGGCGGATTTTGGTGTAGAAAAGGCCGATTTTGGGGCAGAAAAGGCTGATTTTGGGTGGATAAAGGCCGATTTTGGGTCAATAAAGGCGGATTTTGGGTGGACAAAGGCCGATTTTGGTGTAAAAAAGGCCGATTTTGGGTCAATAAAGGCGGATTTTGGTGTAGAAAAGTTGGATTTTGGGTGGATAAAGGCCGATTTTGGGTCAATAAAGGCGGATTTTGGTGTAAAAAAGGCCGATTTTGGGTGGACAAAGGCGGATTTTGGTGTAAAAAAGGCGGATTTTGGTGTAAAAAAGGCAGATTTTGGGTGGATAAAAGCTGATTTTGGGTGGATAAAGGCGGATTTTGGGTCAATAAAGGCCGATTTTGGGTGGATAAAGGCCGATTTTGGGTGGACAAAGGCCGATTTTGGTGTGAAATCGCCGTTTTGGCCCTCACCAGGCTGAGGCCGTCGAAGCGCAGGCGCTCCCCGAAGCGCCGCAGTTCCAGTTCCCACCAGCGCCTGCAGGGGGCGCTGCTGAAATCCGGGAACTGCGCCCGGCCCGGGCCCGCCTGCAACGGGGAATCCATTCATTAATTAATTAATGAGTAATTAACCGCTAATTGCCTAATGAACCGCCGGACCGCAGCCAGAGCCAACGGCCGCTCCTTAATTCCCTCCCCCACCACGTCTAATTAGCAAACCCCCACCCCAATTAACACCAGGGGCTGTTAATTACTGAGTGACCTCTCCAGTTCGAGCTCCTGCTTATTCGTTAATTCATTCATTAATTCCCTCTCTAATTAGCACAGGGAGCTATGAATTAATCCCCTCTCTAATTAGTGCAGGGAGCTATTAATTAATCCCCTCTCTAATTAGCATAGGGAGCTATCAATTAATCCCCTCTCTAATTAGCATAGGGAGCTATTAATTAATTAATCCCCTCTCTAATTAGCATAGGGAGCTATTAATTAATCCCCTCTCTAATTAGCATAGGGAGCTATTCATTAATTAATCCCCTCTCTAATTAGCATAGGGAGCTATTCATTAATCGCCTCTCTAATTAGCATAGGGAGCTATTCATTAATTTCCGCTCCAATTCCCATGTGGGGCTATTAATTAATTCTCTCTCCAATTAACACCAGGGGCTCATTAACTCAGTAATTACCCGTTAATTACCTGCCCAATGAGCGGCGTGACCCCGTCACTCTCATAAACCCACATACCCGAGTTCATTAATTAGTTAATTCATTAATTAACTGCCCAACGAGCGGCGTGACGCCGTCGCTCTCGTTCACCCACACACCCGAGTTCATTAATTAATTAGTTAATTCATTAATTACCTGCCCAGCGAGCGGCGTGACCCCGTCACTCTCGTTCACCCACACACCCGAGTTCATTAATTCATTAATTACCCCGTTAATTACCTGCCCAGCAAGCGGCGTGATGCCGTCGCTCTCGTTGACCCACACCCTGAGCTCATTAATTCATTAATTACCCCGTTAATTACCTGCCCAACAAGCGGGGTTACCCCGTCACTCTCATAAACCCACACACCCGAGTTCATTAATTAATTAGTTAATTCATTAATTACCTGCCCAACGAGCGGGGTGACCCCGTCGCTCTCGTTGACCCACACCCATTAATTAATTAACTCATTAATCCATTAATTACCTGCCCAATGAGCGGGGTGACCCCGTCGCTCTCGTTCACCCACACCCATTAATTAATTAACTCACTAATTACCCGTTAATTACCTGCCCAATTAGCGGCGTGACCCCGTCACTCTCATTAACCCACACCCTGAGCTCATTAATTCATTAATTAACCCGTTAATTACCTGCCTAATGAGCGGGGTGACCCCGTCACTCTTGTAAACCCACACACCCGAGTTCATTAATTAATTAGTTAATTCATTAATTACCTGCCCAATTAGCGGCGTGACCCCATCGCTCTCGTTCACCCACACCCATTAATTAATTAACTCACTAATTACCCGGTAATTACCTGCCCAACGAGCGGCGTGAAGCCGTCACTCTCATTAACCCACACACCCATTAATTAACTAATTAATTAACCCGTTAATTACCTGCCCAATGAGCGGGGTGACCCCGTCACTCTCGTTCACCCACACACCCGAGTTCATTAATTGATTAGTTAATTCATTAATCACCTGCCCAGCGAGCGGGGTGACCCCGTCGCTCTCGTTGACCCACACCCTGAGCTCATTAATTCATTAATTAACCCGTTAATTACCTGCCCAACGAGCGGCGTGACCCATCACTCTCGTTGACCCAGACGCGTTCCCGGCTCCCTCTTTGGAATGTCCCATACGGGCTCCCGTCCCCGAGCGGCCCCGCCCCAATGGCGGCGTCCTGGCAGCACCAAAATGGGGGAAAATCGGCGAATTTCAGCTTTTTCCCCCAAACACGGGGAATTCCAACTGGGCAGGGGTTTATACAAAATAAAATGGGAAAAAAAAAGGGAAATTTTGGCGGTTTTAGCCACGAAAATGGAGGGAAAAACCCAATTTTGATGGGTTTGGCCTCAAAAATAAAGGGGAAAAAATCCCGAATTTCTCCGTTTTTACAGCAAAAAAAAAAAAGTGGAAAAAATCCCAAATTTTCTGTTTTCCCTGAACAAAACAGGTGGAAAAATCCCAAATTTTCTGCGTTTTGCCTCAAAAAAAGTGAAAAAATCCCAAATTTCCCCATTTTTACACACAAAAAAGTGAAAAAATTGGGAAATTTCTGTGTTTTCCCTCAAAAAAAAAAAAAGTGAAAAAATCCCAAATTTCTCCATTTTTACACAAACAAAAAAAGGCAAAAAAATCCCTAAATTTCAATTTTTTCCACCCAAAAATGGTGGGAAAAAATCCCAAGTATTCCGATTTTTTTTCCCCCAAAAAATGGTGGAAAAAATCCCAAAATTTTCACTTTTTTTTTTCCCCCGCATAAATGTTGAAAAATCCCCAAATTTTCCCATTTTCTGACAAAAAATGGTGGAAAAAATCCCGAAATTTCACAATTTTCTCTAAAAAATTCACAAAATTTCAAATTTTTTTGTCCCCCAAAAATTGATGGAAAAATCCCAAATATTTTCCCAAAAATGGTGGAAAAAAATCCCAAAATTTCACTTTCCCCCCCCCCAAAATAGTGGAAAAAAATCCCAAATATTCCGAATTTTGTCCCCAAAAAAGGTGAAAAAAAATCCCAAAATTTCAATTTTTTCCCCAAAAATCAGTGAAAAAAAAAATCCCAAAATTTTGTGTTTCCCCTCCTAAAAAGGGCAAAAATAATCCCCAATTTTTCCCATTTTCTGACAAAAAATGGTAGAAAAAAATCCAAAAAATTCACTTTTTTGCCCCCAAAAATGGTAGAAAAAAATGCCAAAATTCCAATTTTTCCCCCCTAAAATGGTGGGAAAAAAAAAAATCAAAAAATTTCCATTTTTTTCCAAAAAATGGTGGCAAAAAAATCCCAAAATTTCAACTTTTTCTCAAAAAAAATCCCAAAATTTCAAAGTTTCTTGCCCAAAAAAATGGTGGAAAAATCCCAAATATTTTCCCTGAAAAATGGTGGGAAAAAAAATCCCAAAATTTCACTTTTTTCCCTGAAAAATGGTGGGGAAAAAAATCCCAAAATTTCACTTTTTCTTCTAAAAATGGTGGAAAAAATCCCAAATTTTCCAAATTTTTTCCCCAAAAATGGTGGAAAAAAATCCCAAATATTCCGAATTTTCCCCCCAAAAATGGTGGAAAAATCCCATTTTTTTTTTTCCCAAAGAAAACGGTGGAAAAAATCCCAAATATTCTGAATTTTTTCCCCCCAACAAAAATGGTGGGAAAAAATCCCAAAATTTCGAATTTTCCCCCCAAAAACGGTGGAAAAAATCCCATTTTTTTTTTCCCAAAGAAACGGTGGAAAAAATCCCAAATATTCTGAATTTTTTTCATATTCTGATTTTTTTTTCCCCAACAAAAATGGTGGAAAAAAATCCCAAAATTTCGAATTTTCCCCCCAAAAATGGTGGAAAAATCCCAATTTTTTTTCCCAAAGAAACGGTGGAAAAAAATCCCAAATATTCTGAAATTTTTTTCCCCCCAACAAAAATGGTGGGAAAAAATCCCAAAATTTCGAATTTTCTCCCCAAAAATGGTGGAAAAATCCCAATTTTTTTTCCCAAAGAAACGGTGGAAAAAAATCCCAAATATTCTGAAATTTTTTTCCCCCCAACAAAAATGGTGGGAAAAAATCCCAAAATTTCGAATTTTCTCCCCAAAAATGGTGGAAAAATCCCAATTTTTTTCCCAAAGAAACGGTGGAAAAAAAATCCCAAATATTCTGAATTTTTTTTCATATTCTGAATTTTTTCCCCCCAACAAAAATGGTGGAAAAAATCCCAAAATTTCCAAAAATCCCAAAAATGGTGGAAAAATCCCAATTTTTTTTCCCAAAGAAACGGTGGAAAAAATCCCAAATATTCTGAATTTTTTTCATATTCTGATTTTTTTTCCCCCCAACAAAAATGGTGGAAAAAATCCCAAAATTTCCAAAAATCCCAAAATTTCCAAAAATCCCAAAAATGGTGGAAAAATCCCAATTTTTTTTTTTTTCCCAAAGAAACAGTGGAAAAAATCCCAAATATTCTGAATTTTTTTTCATATTCTGAATTTTTTTTCCCCCAACAAAAATGGCGGAAAAAAATCCTAAAATTTCGAATTTTCTCCCCAAAAATGGTGGAAAAAAATCCCAATTTTTTTCCCAAAAATTGAGGAAAAAAAACCCCAAAATTTCCATTTTTTCCCCCAAAACGTTAAAAATTCCCCAAATTTCCCCTTTTTTGCCCCAAACCGTTGGAATTCCCAACCAGAACCAGGAGCAGTTTCTGTCCCGCGGCCGCGAGGGATTCCCGGAATTCCGGAAGCTTCCGGAAGCTCCCGGCGTCGATGGTGAAGTCGCGGCGCCCGTCCATGGCCTCAGTGCCCAGCACCAGCGCGTCCTGAGCACGGAAATGGGGTGAGAAACGCGGATTTTGGGCAAAACGGGGGATTTGGGGGGGAAATGGGGATTTGGGGTAAAAAATGCAGATTTTTGAGGGGAAAATTGGGGATTTTTGAGGGGAAAGCGGGGATTTTGGGGTGAAAAATGGGGGTTTTGGGGAAAAAAAATGGGGATTTTTGAGGGGAAAATGGGGATTTTGGGGGGAAAAATGGGGGTTTGGGGGGGAAAAAATGGGGGTTTTGGGTAAAAATGGGGTTTTTTTGAGGGGAAAATTGGGATTTTTGAGGGGAAAAGGGGATTTTTGAGGGGGGAAAACGGGGATTTTGGGGTGAAAAATGGGGGTTTTGGGGGAAAAAAATCGGGGTTTGGGGGAAAAAATGGGGATTTTTGAGGGAAAATGGGGATTTTTGAGGGAAAAACGCAGATTTTTGAGGGAAAATGGGGATTTTTGAGGGAAAATTGGGGATTTTTGAGGGAAAAATGGGGATTTTTGAGGGGAAAATTGGGGATTTTTGAGGGGAAAACGGGGATTTTTGAGGGGAAAATTGGGGATTTTTGAGGGGAAAATTGGGGATTTTTGAGGGAAAAAACGCAGATTTTTGAGGGGAAATTGGGATTTTTGAGGGAAAAACACAGATTTTTGAGGGGAAATGGGGATTTTTGAGGGGAAAATTGGGGATTTTTGAGGGAAAAATGCAGATTTTTGAGGGGGAAATGGGGATTTTTGAGGGGAAAATGGGGATTTTTGAGGGGAAAATTGGGGATTTTTGAGGGGAAAATTGGGGATTTTTGAGGGGAAATGGGGATTTTTGAGGGAAAAAACGCAGATTTTTGAGGGGAAAATGGGGATTTTTGAGGGAAAAATGCAGATTTTTGAGGGAAAACGCAGATTTTTGAGGGAAAAACGCAGATTTTTGACGGGAAACGGGGATTTTTGAGGGGAAAACGCAGATTTTTGAGGGGAAAATTGGGATTTTTGAGGGGAAAAGTGGGGATTTTTGAGGGGAAAACGGGGATTTTTGAGGGAAAATGGGGATTTTTGAGGGGAAAATTGGGGATTTTTGAGGGGAAAACGCAGATTTTTGAGGGGAAAATTGGGGATTTTTGGGGGGAAAAATGGGGATTTTGGGGTAAAAAAGGGGGAGTTTTGAGGGAAAATTGAGAACTTTGGGGTGAAATTGCGGATTTTTGAGGGGAAAACGCAGATTTTTGAGGGGAAAAAGCAGATTTTTGAGGGAAAATTGGGGATTTTTGAGGGGAAAACGCGGATTTTTGAGGGGAAAATTGGGGATTTTTGAGGGAAAAACGCAGATTTTTGAGGGGAAAATGGGGATTTTTGAGGGGGGATTTTTGAGGGAAAAACACAGATTTTTGAGGGGAAATGGGGATTTTTGAGGGAAAATTGGGGATTTTTGAGGGAAAAATGGGGATTTTTGGGGTGAAATGGGGATTTTTGAGGGGAAAATTGGGGATTTTTGAGGGAAAAACGCAGATTTTTGAGGGGAAAATTGGGAATTTTTGAGGGAAAAACGGGGATTTTTGAGGGGAAATGGGGATTTTTGAGGGGAAAAATGGGGATTTTGAGGTAAAAAAGGGGGAGTTTTGAGGGAAAATTGAGAACTTTGGGGTGAAAATGGGGATTTTTGAGGGGAAAATTGGGGATTTTTGAGGGAAAAACGCAGATTTTTGAGGGAAAAACGCAGATTTTTGAGGGAAAAAACGCAGATTTTTGAGGGGAAATGGGGATTTTTGAGGGGAAAATGGGGATTTTGGGGTAAAAAAGGGGGAGTTTTGAGAGAAAATTGAGAACTTTGGGGTGAAAATGCGGATTTTTGAGGGGAAAATTGGGGATTTTTGAGGGGAAAACGCAGATTTTTGAGGGGAAATGGGGATTTTTGAGGGGAAATGGGGATTTTTGAGGGGAAATGGGGATTTTTGAGGGGAAATGGGGATTTTTGAGGGAAAAACCGCGGATTTTTGAGGGGAAAATTGGGGATTTTTGAGGGGAAAATTGGGGATTTTTGAGGGGAAAATGGGGATTTTTGAGGGAAAACTGCGGATTTTTGAGGGGAAATGGGGATTTTTGAGGGGAAAACGCAGATTTTTGAGGGGGGAAAATGGGGATTTTGAGGGAAAAATGGGGGTTTGGGGGGAAAAAATGGGGATTTTTGAGGGAAAAGTGGGGGGTTTTGGGTAAAAATGGGGTTTTTTTGAGGGGAAATGGGGATTTATGAGGGGAAAACGGGGATTTTGGGGTGAAAAATGGGGGTTTGGGGGAAAAAAAATTGGGATTTTTGAGGGGAAAAAATTGGGATTTTTGAAGGAAAAGTGGGAGATAATGGGGTAAAAAGGGGATTTTTGAGGGGAAAATGGGGATTTTGGGGTAAAACCCGCTGATTTTTGAGGGGAAATTTGGGGATTTTTGAGGGGGAAATGGGGATTTTTGGGTAAAAATGGGGATTTTTGAGGGGAAAATTGGGGATTTTTGAGGGAAAAGTGGGAATTTTTGGGTAAAAATGGGGATTTTTGACGGGAAAATGGGGAATTTTGAGGGAAAATGGGGATTTTTGAGGGGGAAAATGGGAATTTTTGAGGGAAAAGTGGGGATATTGAGGAGGAAAATGGGGATTTTTGGGCAAAAAAGGGGATTTTGGGGGGAAAATTGGGGATTTTTGAGGGGAAAATGGGAGTTCTTGAGGGGAAAAGTGGGGATTTTTGAGGGAAAATTGAGGATATTTGGGGGAAAAATGGGGAAAATTGGGGGAAATTTGGATTTTGGGGTGAAAAATGGGGATTTTTGAGGGAAAAAAAAAAACGGGGATTTTGGGGTGAAAAATGGGGGGTTGGGGGGAAAAAAATGTGGATTTTTGAGGGGGAAAATGGGGATTTTGGGGTGGAAAATGGGGATTTGGGGCAAAGGGGGATTTTGGGGTGAAACCCGGGGATTTTGGGCAAATTGCTGGGGTTTTTTAATGTTTTGTTTGTGGGGAGTTGGGGTTGAGGGAAGGGGTTTGGGATTAAGGGGGGTGAATTCGGAGTGATTAATTAATGATTAATTAATGATTAATTAGCAACTTTTAAATGAGGTATTAATAAACGTGTTTGGTCGATATAATTTATATTATAAAATACACGTTTATATAAAAAATATATTTAATTTATATAAAAATATAAATATTTTATTATGTAACAATATAATCTGTAAGTGTTGTAATTTTATTTATATGTTAATATTTAGTAATTATCTTGACTATAAAAATATATTAATAAAATTGAAAATAGAAATAAGATTTAAAAATATAGAAATAGAAATAAAAATCTAAAAAATAGAAATAGAGATAGAACAAAAATAGAAATAAAAATTTTTTAAGGTAGAAATAAAATAGAAAGAAAAGGAGAAAGAAAAATAAAATGGAAATTTAAAAATTAGAAATAGACACAGACATAGAAATAGAATAAAAATAGAAATCGTTTTTTTCAAAGATAGAAAATAAAATAAAAACAGAAATAAAATAGAAATATGAATAAAATAAAAACAGAAATTAATAAAAAAGAAATAAAAAAATAGACACAGGAATAGAAATAAAAATGGAAGCAAAAATAGACAGAAATTAAAATAAAAATAAAAAATAATAAATAAAATTTTTTTTAAAATTTTAAAAAATATAAAAATAAAAAAATAAAAATAATAAATAAAAAATTAAATAAAAATAAAAATAAAATAAAAGTGAAAATAAGAATAAAAATTAAAATTAAAATACCAAAAAATAAAAAAATTAAAATGAAAAAATTAAAATAGAATATAAAACAAAAATAAAAATAAAAATAAAAATAAATATAGAATAAAGATAAAAATGAAATAAAAATCAAAATCAAAAGAAAAAGAAAATGAAAATAAGAAATAAAATAAAAATAAAAATAAAATAAAAGTAAAAATAAAAAATAAAATAAAATATAGAATAAAAATAAAAATAAAACAATAAAAATAAAATAAAAATAATAAAATTAAAATAAAAATAAAATAAAATGAAAATAAAAAGAAAATAAAAAGAAAATAAAAATAAAAATTAAATAAAAAATTAAAATGAAATTTTAAAAAATTTAAAAATATAAAAGTAAAAGTAAAAAAAAAAATTAGAATAAAATAAAAATAAATAAAATAAAAGTGAAAATAAAAATAAAATAAAATAAAAGTAAAAATAAAAATTAAAATAAAAATAAAAAATAATTAAAATGAAATTTAAAAAAAATTAAAAATATAAAAGTAAAAATAAAAATAAAATAAAATAAAATTAAAAAATAAAAAAAATCAAAATGAAATTTAAAAAAATTTTAAAAATATAAAAGTAAAAATAAAAATAAAAATAAAATAAAATAAAAATAAAAATAGACTAAAAATAAATAAAATAAAAGTAAAAATAAAAATAAATAAAATAAAATAAAAGTAAAAATAAAATAAAAAAAATTTAAAAAATAAAAATAACAATAACATAAAAGCTGAACCCAAAAGCACAAGGCAGAAGGGAACTGGAATTCAAGGATTTGAACGCCATTGACGCGCGCCGGGCGGCGCCTCACCAGCGGCACTCCGGCTGCGCGGTTTCGCTCCAGGACGCTTTTTGCCTCCTCCAGGGAGCCGTAGCTGCTGTGGCTCAGCTGGAAGCCCAGGGCCCAATATGGCGGCAGCGCCGGCAGCCCCACCAGCTGTGGGTGAACCGCGACATCAGCGCCACAAAACCCCCAAATTCAGCCCAAATTCACCCCAAATCCCACAGGCGGGACCCTAAAAATTGGGGATTCAACCCAAACCCCAAAATCCCGGGATTTCAGCCCAAAATTCCCAGATTTCAGCCCAAAATTCCCAAATTTCACCCCATATTTGGGAGGCAGCAGCCCCACCAGCTGTGGGTGAACCCCTACATCAGCGGCACAAAACCCCCAAATTCACCCCAAATTCACCTCAAATTCACCCCAAATCCCACAGGCGGGACCCCAAACACTGGGAATTCTACCCAAACCCCCAAATCCCTGGATTTCAGCCCAAAATTCCCAAATTTCACCCCATATTTGGGAGGTGGGACCCCTAAAACTGAGGATTCAACCCAAACCCCAAATTCCCAGATTTTGGCCCCAAAATCCCCCAAATTCACCCCAAAATCTGGGAGGTGGCAGCCCAAAAATTGGGGAATTCAACACAAATCCCAAAATTCCAGGATTTCAGCCTAAAATTCCCAAATTTCACCCCAAAAGCTCCCGAATTTCACCCCAAAAATCGGCATTTCGACTCCAATTCCAAATTGCCCAAAATCCTGAGAATTTCACCCCAAAAATTCCTGAAAACTTTTAAATTCCACCCCAAAAATCAGGATTTCAACCCCAATCCCAAAATTGCCCAAAATCTCCGGAATTTTCCCCGTTCTGACCTGGTTGTACTCGCTGAGCACCTGCTGGGGGCTGTTCCCGAGGAGCAGGAACAGATCCAAGGTGCCCCCGGTGGTGCTGAGGGTGACGAGCGGGGCCGGGCTCACCGAGATCTCTGCGGAAACACCCGGAATTCACCCAAAGTGACCCAAAATCGGCAAAAATTGACCCGAAATTCACCCAAAGTGAACCAAAATCCCCAAAAATTTGACCCGAAATTCACCCAAAGTGAACCAAAATCGGCAAAAATTTGACCCGAAATTCACCCAAAGTGACCCAAAATCGGCAAAAATTGACCCGAAATTCACCCAAAGTGACCCAAAATCGGCAAAAAATGACCCGGAATTCACCCAAAGTGAACCAAAATCCCCAAAAATTGACCCAAAATTCACCCAAAATGAACCAAAATCGGCAAAAATTGACCCGAAATTCACCCAAAATGAACCAAAATCGGCAAAACTTTGACCCGAAATTCACCCAAAGTGACCCAAAATCGGCAAAAATTTGATCCGGAATTCACCCCAAAGTGAACCAAAATCGGCAAAACTTTGACCCAAAATTCACCCAAAGTGACCCAAAATCTGCAAAAATTGACCCGAAATTGACCCAAAATGAACCAAAATCGGCAAAACTTTGACCCAAAATTCACCCAAAGTGACCCAAAATCTGCAAAAATTGACCCGAAATTCACCCAAAGTGACCCAAAATCGGCAAAAATTGACCCAGAATTCACCCAAAGTGAACCAAAATCGGCAAAAATTTGACCCGAAATTCACCCAAAATGACCCAAAATCGGCAAAAATTGACCCGAAATTGACCCAAAATGAACCAAAATCCCCAAAAATTTGACCCGGAATTCACCCAAAGTGACCCAAAATCGGCCAAAATTGACCCGAAATTCACCCAAAATGAACCAAAATCCCCAAAAATTGACCCGAAATTCACCCAAAATGAACCAAAATCGGCAAAAATTTGACCCGAAATTCACCCAAAGTGAACCAAAATCGGCAAAATTTGACCCGAAATTCACCTAAAGTGACCCAAAATCAGCAAAAATTGACCCGAAATTCACCCAAAGTGAACCAAAATCGGCAAAAATTGACCCAAATTTAAGGAAATTGAACCAAAATCGGCAAAAATTTGACCCGAAATTCACCCAAAGTGACCCAAAATTGGCAAAAATTGACCCGAAATTCACCTAAAGTGACCCAAAATCAGCAAAAATTGACCCGAAATTCACCCAAAGTGACCCAAAATCGGCAAAAATTGACCCGAAATTCACCCAAAGTGACCCAAAATCCCCAAAAATTTGACCCGAAATTCACCCAAAATGAACCAAAATCGGCAAAACTTTGACCCGAAATTCACCCAAAATGACCCAAAATCGGCCAAAATTTGACCCGAAATTCACCCAAAGTGACCCAAAATCCCCAAAAATTTGACCCGAAATTCACCCAAAATGAACCAAAATCGGCAAAACTTTGACCCGAAATTCACCCAAAATGACCCAAAATCGGCAAAAATTGACCCGAAATTCACCCAAAATGAACCAAAATCGGCAAAAATTGACCCAAAATTCACCCAAAATGACCCAAAATCGGCAAAAATTGACACGAAATTCACCCAAAATGAACCAAAATCCCCAAAAATTGACCCGGAATTCACCCAAAATGAACCAAAATCGGCAAAAATTGACCCGGAATTCACCCAAAATGAACCAAAATCCCCAAAAATTGACCCGGAATTCACCCAAAGTGACCCAAAATCGGCAAAAATGGACACGAAATTCACCCAAAATGAACCAAAATCGGCAAAAATTTGACCCGAAATTCACCCAAAGTGACCCAAAATCGGCAAAAATTGACACGAAATTCACCCAAAATGAACCAAAATCCCCAAAAATTGACCCGGAATTCACCCAAAATGAACCAAAATCGGCAAAAATGGAAATGAGGGCTGGGGAATTGAAGTGAAATTGAACCAAAATCCACAAAAATTGACCCAAATTTAACAAAATTGACCCAAAATTGAACCAAAATCCACAAAAAATTGACCCAAATTTATTGAAATTGACCCAAAATTGAACCAAATTTGATGAAATTGACCCAAAATTGAACCAAAATCTGGAAAAAATTGACCCAAATTGAGCGAAATTGACCCAAAATCCACAAAAATTTCCCCAAATTGTTCCAAAATCCACCCAAATTTACCCCAAATCCACCCAAATTTAAGGAAATTGACCCAAAATGGACCCAAAATCCTCAAAATTGACCCAAATTTAACAAAATTGACTCAAAAGTTGACCTAAAATCCACAAAATTGACCCAAAATCCTCAAAAAATTGACCCAAATTTCATGAAATTGACCCAAAATTGAAGCAAAATCCACAAAAATTGACCCAAATTGACCCAAAATCCTCAAAATTGACCCAAATTTAATGAAATGGAACCAAAATGGACCCAAAATCCACAAAAAAATTGACGCAAATTTAACAAAATTGACCCAAAATTGACCCAAAATCTGCAAAATTGACCCAAATTTAATGGAATTGGCCCAAAATTGACCCAAATTTAACGAAATTGATCCAAAATTGACCTAAAATGATCAAAATTGACTCAAATTTTACGAAATTGACCCAAAATCCACAAAAATTTCCCCAAATTGTTCCAAAATCCACCCAAATTTACCCCAAATCCACCCAAATTTAAGGAAAGTGACCCAAAATGGACCCAAAATCCACAAAAATTGACCCAAATTTAACAAAATTGACTCAAAATTTGTCCCAAAATCCACAAAATTGACCCAAAATCCTCAAAAAATTGACCCAAATTTAATGGAATTGACCCAAAATTGAACCAAAATCCTCAAAAATTGACCCAAAATTGAAGGAAAATTTGAAAAATTGACCCAAATTTATTGAAATTAACCCAAAATTGAACCAAATTTAATGAATTTGACCCAAAATGGACCCAAAATCCTCAAAATTGACCCAAATTTAAGGAAATTTGGTTCAATTTTGGGTCAATTTTGTTAAATTTGGGTCAATTTTGTGGATTTTGGGTCCATTTTGGGGCAATTTTGTGAAATTTGGGTCAATTTTGGGTCAATTTCATCAAATTTGGGTCAATTTTGAGGATTTTGGGTCAATGACCCAAATTGACCCAAAATCCACAAAAATTGACCCAAAATCGACCCAATTTTACCCCAAATCCACCCAAATTTAACGAAATTGACCCAAAATTGAACCAAAATCCTCAAAATTGACCCAAATTTAAAGAAAATGACCCAAATTTGACCCAAAATCCACAAAAATTTCCCCAAATTGACCCAAAATCCACAAAAAAATTCCACAAATCGACCCAAAATCCACCCAAATTTAAGGAAATTCACCCAAAATTTGACCCAAAATTGAACCAAAATCCACAAAAAATTGACCCAAATTTCTTGAAATTGACCCAAAATTGACCCAAATTTAATGAAATTGACCCAAAATTGAACCAAAATCCTCAAAAATTGACCCAAATTTCACAAAATTGACCCAAAATTGAAGGAAAATTTGAAAAATTGAGCCAAATTTAATGAAATTGACCCAAAATTGACCCAAATTCCGCAAAAATTTGACCCAAATTGAGCGAAATTGACCCAAAATCCGCAAAAAAATTCCACAAATAGACCCAAAATCCACCCAAATTTAAGGAAATTCACCCAAAATTTGACCCAAAATTGAACCAAAATCCACAAAAAATTGACCCAAATTGACCCAAAATCCTCAAAATTGACCCAAAATTGACCCAAAATCCTCAAATTTGACCCAAAATTGACCCAAAATCCTCAAATTTGACCCAAATTTAATGAAACGGAACAAAAATTGAACCAAAATCCGCAAAAATTTGACGCGAAATTCACCCAAAATCTGCAAAAATCTCACCTGAATTTAAGGAAATTGAAGCAAAATCCACCCAAAAATTGACCCAAATTGACCCAAAATCCCCCCAATTTTTACCCCAAATCCACCCAAATTTAAGGAAATTGACCCAAAATTGACCCCAAATCCACAAAAATTTCCCCAAATTGACCCAAAATCCTCAAAATTGACCCAAATTTAATGAAATGGACCCAAAATTGACCCAAATTTAACAAAATTGACCCAAAATTGAACCAAAATCCACAAAAAATTGACCCAAATTTATTGAAATTGACCCAAAATTGAACCAAATTTAAGGAAATTGCCCCAAAATTGAAGGAAAATTTGAAAAATTGACCCAAATTTATTGAAATTGCCCCAAAATGGACCCAAAATCCGCAAAATTGACTCAAATTTAAGGAAATTGACCCAAAATTGAACCAAAATCCGGAAAAATTGACCCGAAATTCACCCAAAATGCACAAAAATTGACCCAAATTCTATGAAATGGAACCAAAATTGAACCAAAATCCTCAAAAATTTGACCCAAATGGAGCGAAATTGACCCAAAATCCGCAAAAAAATTCCACAAATTGACCCAAAATCCACCCAAATTTAACGAATTCACCCAAAATTTGTCCCAAAATTGAACCAAAATCCACAAAAAATTGACCCAAATTTGATGAAATGGACCCAAAATTGAAGCAAAATCCACAAAAATTTCCCCAAATTGACCCAAAATCCTCAAAATTGACCCAAAATTGACAGAATTGACCCAAAATTGCCCCAAATTGACCCCAAATCCCCCCAAATTTAACAAAATTCGCCCAAATTTACCCAAATCCCCCCAAATTTATTGAAATTTAATGAAATCGCCCCAAATTTAAAAATTAAAAAATTTTTTTTAAATTTCTTTTTTTTCCTAATTATATTTTTTCCTAATTATGTTTTTGCCTAATTTCATATTTTTATTAATTATATTTTTTTCCTAATTAATTTTTTCCTAATTAATTTTTTTCCTAATTATATTTTTTCCTTATTCAATTATTTCCTAATTAATTTTTTCCTAATTATTTCTTTTTCCTAATTCCATATATTTTTTCCTAATTCAATTTTTTCCTAATTTCATATTTTTCCTAATTAAATTTTTTCCTAATTATATTTTTTCCTAATTATATATTTTTTCCTAATTATGTTTTTTCCTAATTTCATATTTTTATTAATTATAAATTTTTCCTAATTAATTTTTCCTAATTCCATATATTTTTCCTAATTAATTTTTTCCTAATTAAATTTTTTTCCTAATTTATTTTTTTCGTAATTCAATTTTTCCCGAATTAAATTTTTTTCTAATTAAGTTTTTTCCCAATTTCATATTTTTACTAATTATATTTCTTTTTTCCTAATTAAACTTTTTTCTAATTATATATTTTTCCTAATTCCATATATTTTTCCTAATTAAATTTTTTTCCTAATTAAATTTTTCCCTAATTATATATTTTTCCTAATTCCATATATTTTTCCTAATTATATTTTTCCATAATATTTTTTCCAATTTTTCCTTATCTCCTTTTTAATTAGAAAAAAATTAAATTTTTTCCTAATTAATTTTTCCCTAATTATATATTTCTCCTAATTCCATGTATTTTTTCCTAATTATATTTTTCCCTTCAATTTTTTCCTAATTTTTCCTTATCTCCTTTTTAATTAGAAAAAAATTAAATTTTTTCCTAATTAATTTTTCCCTAATTAATTTTTTTTTCCTAATTAAATTTTTCCCTAATTATATATTTCTCCTAATTCCATGTATTTTTTCCTAATTATATTTTTCCCTTCAATTTTTCCCTAATTTTTCCTTATCTCCTTTTTAATTAAAAAAAAATTCAATTTTTTCCTAATTAAATTTTCCCTAATTAAATATTTTTCCTAATTCCATATCTTTTTTCCTCATTAATTTTTTCCCCTCATTTCAACTGCTCAAAATCCATCCCAGTTTTTAAGAAAACTGACATTTTGTGGGAATCTTTGTCAATAAATGGAATTTTGGGGCATTTTTTTGCCCTTTGCTCACCCATGGCGTTGCTGTTGAGCAGGAAAATGCCCAGCGAGGCTCCGGACGTGTCCTCCAAGCACAACAGGAATGGGTGAACTCCGGCCAAATTCCGCCCTTCCTGCAGGAAAAATTACAAATAATTCAATATTTATCAAATAATTCAAAGTGAACAGCGTGAAAATGAACCACAAAGCGGTGAAATGGTCAAAAGCAGCAATTTGAGCAGAAATATTTGCATTTTTTTCCCGATTTTTTCAAGGGTTAAAATCAGGTGGAAGTGGAAAATTGGGGATTTTACCCCAGAATTTTGGAGGAAAATTGTGAAAAATCGCCCCTGAATTTTGGGGGGAAATTGTAAAAGTTTTGCCCCAAATTTGTGACTTTTGGAGAAGAAAATCCAAATTTTCCTCAGTTTTGCCTCATTTTTACCTGAAATAACAAGTAAAAGTAGAATTTACTTGAGGTTTTCATTTTTAAATTCGCAATTTCAATTTAATAAAAAATTCTCGATTTTAGAATGTAAAATTTTATGTTTAGTTTTGAAATTTAAATGAAATTTTTTAACTTTAAGTTATAAACTGTAATTTAATAATAGGTATATTTTATAATTATTTCTTAATAATTATTATATGATTATAACTTATTTATTGTTATTTAATATTGATCATATATTATTTTAATTATATTGGACTACAATATATATTATATAATGCAATATAGCATAATATACTAAAACATACTATAACATACTATACTAATATATATTATATTATATTATATTATATTATATTATATTATATTATATTATATTATATTATATTATATTATATTATATTATATTATATTATATTATATTACATTACATTACATTGTATTGTATTGTATTATATTATGTTATGTTATGTTATGTTATGTTATGTTATGTTATATTATATTATATTATATTATATTATATTATATTATATTATATTATATTATATTATATTATATTATATTATATTACATAATATAGCATAACATGATATAACATAACATAATATAGCATAATATAGCATAATATAACATGATATGATATGATATGCTATGATATGATATAATATATGATATGATATAATATGCTATGATATGCTATGATATAATATAATATAATACAATATAATTATATACATACAATATAATAATATACAATATAATTATATTGTATTGTATTGTATTGTATTACATAATATAGCATAACATGATATAATATAACATAATATAGCATAATATAGCATAATATAACATGATATGATATGCTATGCTATGATATGATATAATATAATATATGATATATGCTATGCTATAATATAATATAATATAATATAATATAATATAATATAATATAATATAATATAATATAATATAATATAATATAATATAGTATAGTATAGTATAGTATAATATAATATAATATAGTATAGTATAGTATAGTATAGTATAGTATAATACATACATGTAGGTAATAATATAATAAAATGCAATATAATGGAATGTAACGGAATATAATGCAATATACAACAATGCCACATAATATAATACTATGTAATATAGTAAAATATAACATAGCACAATATAATACACTACAACATAACATAATGTAATTTATATGATGTAATGTAACGTAATATAATACAATATAATGAAATGTAAGGTAATATAATGTCATATAATGTAATGTAATATAAATGAATATATCTAGAATGTAATGTAATATAATGTAATATAATGTCCTATATATATGTGAATGTAAATATAATGTAATATAATTCAATATAATGTAATACACAACAATGTAATGGGATGTAATGTAATATAATACATGATAAATATAACACAACACAACACGATATCATACAATATATGATGCAATGCAATATAATGTCATATAACGTAATGTAACGTAATGTAACGTAATATAATGACATATATAACATATGTGAATGTAATGTAACATAATATAATGTCATATACATGTAATATATGTGAAAATAAACATAATGTAATGTAACACAATACAATACAGCGTAATGTAATATAATGCATTATAATGCAATATACAACAATGTAATGTAATGTAGTATAATATAATATAATGTAATATAATTTAATATAATATAACGTATTAAATATAATGAAATGAAATGAAATGAAATGAAATGAAATGAAATATAATATAATATAATATAATATAATATAATATAATATAATATAATATAATATAATATAATATAATATAATATAATATAATATAATATAATTGAATATAATTGAATATAATTGAATATAATTGAATATAATATAATTGAATATAATTGAATATATCTATAAGGTAATGTAATATAATGTAATGTAATATAATGTCCTATATATAATATATGTGAATGTAAATATAATATAAAGCAATATAATGTAATATACAACAATGTAATGTGATGTAATGCAATACATGATAAACATAACACAACACGACACAACATATCATACAATATGATATGATGTAATGTAATATAATATAATGTCATATAACAATGTAACGTAATGTAACATAATATAATGCATTATAATGCAATATACAACAATGTAATGTAATGTAGTATAATATAAAATAACATAATATAATATAATGAAATGTAATGTAGGATAATATAATATAACATAATGTAATATATATAATATAACATAATGTAATATAATATAATATAATATAATATAATATAATATAATATAATATAATATAATATAATATAATATAATATAATATAATATATAATTAATGTAATATAATGTCATATAATACAACGTAATATAATGTAATATAATATAAAAATAATATAATGCAATGTAATGTATGGTAATGTACTATGACAAGATATAACGTGATACAATGTGATATGATATGAGGGAATGGCATGTAATGTTATATAATGTAATGTAATATAATCTCATATAACATAATATAATGTAATGTAATGTCATATATACAATATATGTTAATATAAGTGTAATGTAATGGAATACAGTACAATGTAATGTAATGTAATGCAATGCACTATAATGCAGTAAAATATAATATAATAATGTAATGTAATGTAATGTAATGTAATATAATGTGATATAATATAATAATGCAATGTAATATATAATATTACATGCCATGCTATATGATATGATACACACAACATAACGGGACATAATGGAACACAACACAATCCAAGACAACACAATACAGTTCTATTGCTCTGTTACTCTATTATTGCATTCTTATATAATATTATAATACAATAATAGTATTATATGATAGTGTTATAATATTGTTGCAAGTCTATATGACGTATTCATGACATCCAGCCCCACATTAAAACACTCCAGATTTGCCCAAAACTGAGGGAATTTGCCCCAGTCTCACCCATTAAAACACTCCAAGATTTACCCAAAACTGAAGGAATTTCCTCGAATCTCACCCATTAAAACTCTACCAGTTTTGCCCAAAACTGAAGGAATTTACCCAAACCTGAAGGAATTTGCCCAAAATTTACCTCAGCCCCGTCCCCATGCTGGCCCTGGCTGCTGTAGAGCCCCAGCGGTGCCAGCCGGGCTGGAGGCGGAGTTTGCCCCAATCTCACCCATTAAAACTCTCCCAGATTTACCCAAACTGCAGGAATTTGCCCAAAACTGCAGGAATTTGCCCCAAACTGAAAGAATATGCCCAAAACTGCAGGAATTTGCCCAAATCTGAGGGAATTTGCCCCAAAGTTACCTCAGCATGGTCCCCGTGCTGGCCCTGGCTGCTGTAGAGGCCCAGGCGGTGCCAGCCGGGCCAGAGGCGGAGTTTGCCCCAATCTCGCCCACTAAATCATCCCCAAATTTGCCCCAAACACCCAAAACTGCAGGAATTTGCCCAAAACTGCAGGAATTTGCCCAAACTGAAGGAATTTGCCCCAAACTGCAGGAATTTGCCCCAGTCTCACCTCAGCCCCGTCTCCGTGCTGGCCCTGGCTGCTGTAGAGCCCCAGCGGTGCCAGCCGGGCTGGAGGCGGAGTTTGCCCCAATCTCACCCATTCAATAAAACACTGCCAGATTTACCCAAAACTGAAGGAATTTACCCATAACTGGTTGAATTTGCCCAAAACTGCAGGAATTTGCCCAAATCTGAGGGAATTTCCCCCAAAGTTACCTCAGCACTGTCACCATGCTGTCCCTGGCTGCTGTAGAGGCCCAGGCGGTGCCAGCCGGGCCGGAGGCGGAGTTTGCCCCAATCTCACCCATTCAATAAAACACTCCCAGATTTGCCCCAAACTGGTTGAATTTTCCCAAACTGAAGGAATTTACTCAAAACTGAAGGAATTTGCCCCAAATCTGAGGGAATTTACCAAAAACTGAAGGAATTTGCCCCAAAGTTACCTCAGCCCTGTCCCCATGCTGCCCCTGGCTGCTGTAGAGGCCCAGCGGTGCCAGCCGGGCTGGAGGCGGAGTTTACCCAATCTCACCCATTAAAACTCTCCCAGATTTGCCCCAAACTGCAGGAATTTGCCCCAACTGCAGGAATTTGCCCCAAACTGCAGGAATTTGCCCCAAACTGCAGGAATTTGCCCAAAACTGAGGGAATTTCCCCCAAAGTTACCTCAGCCCCGTCCCCATTCTGTCCCAGGCCGCTGTAGAGGCCCCAGCGGTGCCAGCCCGGCCGGAGGCGGAGTTTGCCCCAATCTGACCACATTCAATAAAACACTGCCAGATTTGCCCCAAACTGCAGGAATTTGCCCAAAACTGAAGGAATTTGCCCATAACTCGTTGAATTGTGAATTTGCCCAAAACTGAAGGAATTTGCCAAAACTGAAGGAATTTGCCCATAACTCGTTGAATTTGCCCCAAACTGAAGGAATTTGCCCAAATCTGAGGAATTTGCCCCAATCTCACCTCAGCCCCGTCCCCGTGCTGTCCCTGGCTGCTGTAGAGGCCCCAGCGGTGCCAGCCGGGCTGGAGGCAGAGTTTGCCCCAATCTCACCCATTAAATAAAACACTGCCAGATTTACCCAAAACTGAAGGAATTTACCCAAAACTGAAGGAATTTACCCCAAAACTGAAGGAATTTTTCCAATCTTGAGGGAATTTGCCCAAATTTACCTCAGCATTGCCCGTGTGCTGTCCCTGGCTGCTGTAGAGGCCCCAGCGGTGCCCGCCGGGCTGGAGGCGGAGTTTGCCCAATTCACCCATTAAAACTGTCCAGATTTGCCCCAATCTCACCACATTAAATAAAACTCTCCCAGATTTACCCAAAACTGAAGGAATTTGCCCAAATCAGAGGGAATTTGCCCCAAAGTTACCTCAGCCCCGTCCCGTGCTGGCCCTGGCCGCTGTAGAGGCCCCAGCGGTGCCAGCGGGCCGGAGGCGGAGTTTGCCCCAATCTGACCACATTAAATAAAACACTGCCAGATTTACCCAAAACTGAAGGAATTTGCCCAAATCTGAGGGAATTTGCCCCAATCGCACCTCAGCCCTGTCCCCGTGCTGTCCCTGGCTGCTGTAGAGGCCCAGCGGTGCCAGCCGGGCTGGAGGCAGAGTTTGCCCCAATCTCACCCATTAAATAAAACACTGCCAGATTTACCCAAAACTGAAGGAATTTACCCAAAACTGAAGGAATTTACCCCAAAACTGAAGGAATTTTTCCAATCTTGAGGGAATTTGCCCCAAATTTACCTCAGCATTGCCCGTGTGCTGTCCCTGGCTGCTGTAGAGGCCCCAGCGGTGCCCGCCGGGCTGGAGGCGGAGTTTGCCCCAATCTCACCCATTCAATAAAACACTGCCAGATTTACCAAAACTGAAGGAATTTACCAAACCTGAAGGAATTTACCCAAAAACTGAAGGAATTTTTCCAATCCTGAGGGAATTTACCCCAAATTTACCTCAGCATTGTCCCATGCTGGCCCTGGCTGCTGTAGAGGCAGGGCGGTGCCAGCTGGGCCGGAGGCAGAGTTTGCCCCAATGTCGCCCACTAAAAAACACTCCCAGATTTACCCAAAACTGCAGGAATTTGCCCCAAACTGCAGGAATTTGCCCAAAACTGAGGGAATTTGCCCCAAATTTACCTCAGCATTTTCCCGTTCAGTCCCAGGTCGCTGTAGAGGCCCCAGCGGTGCCAGCCCGGCCGCAGGCGCAGCCGGCCCTGCCGGGGCTGTAGAGGCGGGGCAGGAGAGGCGCGCGGACACAGACAGGAACTGCTCCGAGAGCAGCAGCGGCCCCGCGGCAGAGTCAAAGCTGAGGGGAAGGAATGGAAATCAATAAATAAAATAAAATTAAAATTGAAATAAAATAAAATAAAATAAAATAAAATAAAATAAAATCAAATCAAAATCAAATCAATCAAATCAAATCAAATCAAATCAAATCAAATAAAATAAAAATGTGAAAAAAATTAGAAAATTAATATATAAATAAAGAAAAATTACAATTAAAAATAAAATAAAGTTAAAGGTAAAAATTGAAATAAAAATTAAAAATAAAAATAAATTTATAAAAGAATAAAGATCAAAAATAATAAAAAATTTAAATTAAAATTAAATCAGTATACAAAATAAAAGTTAAAAAGGAATAAAAATATAAAGAAAAATGAATATAAAAATAAAAATTAAAATATTAAAGTAAAATAAAATTAAGATAAAATTAAAATAAAAATTCAAGTTAAAAGTAAAATTAATATAAAATTTAAAATATAAAAATTATTAATAAAAATTAAAATAAAATTAATATAAAATTAAAATAAAATTCACATTAAAAGTAAAATTAATATAAAATTTAAAATAAATATTAAAATTAAAATTAAAAATAAAAATTCAAATAAAAGTTAAAAATTAAAAAATACATTAATAAAGAATACAAATAAAAATAATAAAAATTAAAATGAAATCAATAAAAATAAAAGTAATATAAAATTTAAATAAAATCTAAAGTTAAAAGTAAAATTAATAAAATTTAAAATATAAAAATTAAAAAAAATAAAATAAAAATAAAAATTAAAATAAAAATTCAAGTTAAATTAAAAATAATATAAAATTTAAAATAAATATTAAATTAAAAAATAAAAATAAAATAAAAATTAAAAATAAAAAATACATTAATAAAAGAATACAAATAAAAATAATAAAAAATTAAAATTAAAATTAAAATCAATATAAAAATAAAAATTAAAAAAGGAATAAAAATTAAATATAAAAATTCAAATAAAAATTAATATTAATATAAAATTTTAAATAAAATTAAAGTTAAAGTAAAATTAATAAAAGTAGTAAAATTAAAACGAAAATTAAATTAATAATGAGATTTAAATTTAAAATTAAAAATTAAAATTTAAAATAATGTAGAAATTATATAAAATTAAATTAAACATAAAAATTAAAATGAAAATTAAAATTAAAATTTAAAATAAAAGTTAAAAACAAAAATTAATAATAAAATAAAAATTAAACGTTTAAAAATTAAAATTAGAATTAAAATTAAAAATTAAAATAAAATTAATATAAAAATAAAAATAAAAATAAAAATTATAAAAATAAAGATACAAATAAAATAAATTAAATTAAAAATTTTTTTAAATTGATATAAAAATAAAAATAAAATTAAAATAAAAATAAAATAAAAATAAATAAAAATTAAAAAATAAAACTAAAAAATTAAAAATAACATTAAAAATAAAAATAAAAATTAAAAGAAAAACTAATATACAAAAAATTTTAAAATTAATATATAAATAAAAATCATAAAAATTGAAAATTAAATTAAAAATTGAAATAAAAATAAAAATAAATATAAAAATAACAATAACAATAACAAGAGGCTGCAGGACTCTGCCAACATTGGGGAATTTTTGGGGTAAAAAAAGGGAATTTTGGTGGTAAAAAAGAAAGGAATTTTGGGTTAAAAAAAGGAAATTTTGGGGGTTAAAAGGGGAATTTTTGGTGGTAAAAAAGGGGAATTTTGGGGTTAAAAGGGGGAATTTTGGGTGTTAAAAAGAAAGGAATTTTTGGGTTAAAAAAGGGAATTTTGGGGTTAAAAAGGGGGATTTTTGAGTTAAAGAAAAAAAAGGATTTTTTGGTTTAAAAAAGGGAATTTTTGGTGTTAAGAAAGGGAATTTTTGCGGGTAAAAAGAAAGGAATTTGTGGGGTTAAAAAAAGGGAATTTTGGGGGTAAAAAAGGGAAATTTTGGGTTAAAAAGGGGAATTTTGGGGGTAAAAGAAAGGAATTTTTGGGGTAAAAATAAGGAATTTTGGTATGTAAAAGGGAATTTTGGTAGGTAAAAAGGGGGATTCTTGGGGGTGATAAAAAGAAGGAATTTTTGGGGGTAAAAAGTGGATTTTTGGGTTAAAAAGGGAATTTTTTTTGGTTAAAAAAGGGAATTTTTGCAGGTTAAAAGAAAGGAATTTTGGGGTCAAAAAAGGGGAATTTTGGGGGTAAAAAGGGAATTTTTGGGTTTAAAAAAGGGGAATTTTGGCTCACATGACTCTGCCAAAATTGGGAATTTTGGGTTAAAAAAAGCGGATTTTTTGGGGTTAAAAAAGGGATTTATTTGGGTAAAAAATGGGATTTTTGGGTTAAAAAAGGGGATTTTTGTGGGTAAAAAAGGGGATTTTTGGGTTAAAAAAGGCAATTTTGGCTCACATGATTCTACCAAATTGGGAATTTTGAGGGTAATAAGCGAATTTTTGAGGGGTAAAAAAGGGAATTTTTGGGGTTAAAAAAGGG